>NW_008331140.1:5826-22973 GCF_000622305.1 Nannospalax galili
AAGTCTACTGATCAACAGAAAACAGGGCTATTTACAATAACTAGAGCAAGGCCGTGGGCTACCAGCCCCGGCTATGAGCCAAGGTTGTGGGCTCTTTCCCATGCCCGTGGGGGGAGGGTGGACAGAATGGAAAGTCACCAACTCAGGTCTGTCAGCAGTTGTGAAGAATTGTCTAAGACTCAGTTTCCCAATATACTGAGACTGTTCCCAACATTTTGCTTGCCATTATTGAGTATATGCTCAATAGTTTCCCTTCATTTGAAAATGTCTGTTAACTTTATGTCTATATAAATTGATCATTTTTTTTCTAATGTTAAATGGGTGAACTCTAACTTGTGAATATAAATTCTCTATTAGAGGATGATCTCGAAAAGACATTTTTCCAGTTTTTAGACTGCCTCTTCATTTTGGTGTATGCTTTACAATGCAGATACTTTGTAATTTCATGCAATCTCAACTGTCAAGCTTTTGCTATTTTTATTGAGCTATTTATCATAAAGATCCTTGCATAGTATCATGAAATTTATTTGAAATGTTCATTGTAAGGAAGCCCATAGAGATAAAAACTATCACAGTGTAAATTCAAAAAATGTGGGTCAATGGCTTAAGGATGAGGGCTTTCTCATTGCATTATTGAAAATGTTCTTGTATGGAGAGTGATAATAGACAACACTGTGAGTATGCCATAATCTTTTACATTTTGCAATTTAATTGGTCAAATAAAGGGGTTGACAATTATATCTTGATAAAACTCTGAAAAGTATACAATGTCATATTCATATAAGCAAATACACTGTAATTAAAATGAATGAACTAACAAGACATGATACGAAGTTTAAATAATTATAAATGAAAGGAGCCAATCTTAATATAGTTAATCCCATCATTGGCAAAGATTTGCAAGTGAAAAAATATGCAATGATATCTTTTAAATTAAAGGGGTCAAAAATCACGTCAAGCTCAGCTTTTACATTCAGTAAATAGATTATCCAAAAGAATAATAAGCATTTGTGAAAAAAAATCATGAAATTTTTTTATGTGAATGTACACTACAAAATCTTGTCCTCTTCAGGAAGATGAATGCAATATTTACTCAAATTGCAGTTACAATAAAATAATTGAATGCTAGAATTAGAGTAAATGAAAGTCAAATAAAAATGACTCATCATATTCATTATGTTCTAAAGATTAATAAACTAAGCTATAAGTAAAAATTTCCTAAATAGGACTCATGCCACTTAGGAAATATATCCCCAAATTGACAAATGGCACCTCACAATACCAAAAGACTTCTGTACAACAAAGAAAATGTTCAGTCAAGTGAAGAGGCATCTTTTAGAAAGGAAGCATGATGTTGCCAGCTGTACATCTGACCGATGGTTAATATACAGAATGCACAAATCACTTTAAAACATAAACACCAAGAACACAAACAACCCATAAAAGTAGTATATGGAACTGAACAGAGTCTTCAAAAGCAACACATAGCTAATAAATATTTTAAGGTATTTTACATCATTGGCCTTCAAAGAAATTAAAATTAAAATTACTCTGCAACTCCATCTCACCCTAGTCAGAATGGCTATGTATCATCAAACTAACAATGCAAATCAAATACTGGCAATGATATAGGAAAAGAAAATCTCTGATTCACTGTGGATGACTGAGTGTGCAAACTGGTTTAGCCACTATTAAAATCAGAGTAGGAGTTTCTCAGAAATGTAAAAATAAGTCTAACATATGATCAAATATAATGCTTCTGGGCATATATGCAAACGACTCTGTACCCTACCACAGAGATACTGGAATATTCATATTCATTGACATGCTAGTCATAATATCAGGGAAAGAAAATCAGCCTAGAAATTGATGAGTGCACAATGAAAATGTGATAGATAGATGACAGACAGATAGATGATAGATAGATATATATAGATAACAGATAGATATAGATATAGATGTAGATATATATGATGAAATTTTACTCAGTACTAAAAAAAATTAAGTCATGTAATTTGCAGGAAACTGGATTGAACTTGAAAATATTAAGTGGGGTAACTGTGATAATTATTTTTATTTTCAACTTGATACAACCTAGAATCACTGGGAAGAGATTCTCAATGAGAAGATGCTGAGATCAGGTTAGCCTGAGGGAATGTCTTTGAAGGATTTTTCTTAATTAGGTTAATAAATGAGGGAAGACCCATCTTGAATGTGATAGTAGCATTCCCTGGGCCTGGGGATCTGGAACTTTGTAGATGTAGAGAATGAGCTGAGCACAAAGAGCATCCATGTATCTATTCTGTCTCTCTTCTTGAGAGTGAATGTGAAGTGACTGCTTGTCTCAAGCTCCAGTTGCTATGAAGTCCACATTATGATAGAATATAAACTAGAACTGTGAGATAGAATAAACCCTTCCTCTACAAATTGCTTTCTGTCATAATATTTTTATCACAGCAACAGAAATGAATCTAAGATGGCAATCCAGGCTTAAAAGACAAATACAATATGTTCTCTCATATTTAGAACCTAGCTTTGAAATTTCATATTTCTGTGCTTAAGTTGTAGTGACAGTCGATAGAGTCTGAGAATCAAGAAAGGAGTCATGGGAGAGAGGCTTTAAAGTATGTGTGTGGGTAGGAAAACATATGATGTAATGAAATTAGAGGGGAGAAATATTAAACCTAGAAAATTTTAAACAGAGACAGGGATGAAGAAGATGGAAGAAAAGTGGGGATAATGGTTAAGAGCAATCAGAACTAAAGATATATGAAAAAAATCATATGGCTATCAAATAATTCAGAATCAACTGAAATATCATTTTTATAATCATCACCAATAAAAAAGTTTTAATGAACATACTCTATGTAAATAGGTAACACTGTTTCCAGAAGCCACAAGTTATTAAAAATTTCAGTTCCAGATGTGAGATACCTACTTATGAGTTATTGGTCAGGGAGGCACCAAAGGTCCCCAAAACAATGTAGGTTATCACCAGTGCTCTTGATTGTCCTCAAGAATTAAATTGTAACTCCCTCTAGATAAGGACATCGTGAACATTGAATGTAGCACACAAAGAAAGCAAGCTGAAACTGAACTGGGAACTTTCTCCATGCTGGCTAGCTTTCATAGTATGAGAAAATGGTGCTGTTCTGGGAGAAAACTCAAAAGTCTTATGCAACTTTGAACCTTGCTTGATATAGTACTGACTTACCCAGGAAGATATGCTCAGTGGTAAAATAGTGACATGACTATTACGGTGGTAACCAACCACTTCTAATTGGATTTGAGACTGGCTCCATTGTAGTGATTATATGCCTGGTGCTGTAAACTTGGTAAAAGCCAATCCTGGTAGAATTTACTAGTGTTGTTTGTTGTTTTGCTAAATGGACATATAGCCAAACTGCTTTCTAAATATTTATGTGGCAGGTGGATCTCTGTGAGATTGAGACCATCTTTCTCTACACAGCATGTTCTAAGCAAGCTGTGGCTACAGGGAGACCTTGTCTCAGAAAAATAATTTTAAAAACAAGAAAAAAAAAACCCTTATTTTATACTCATAGACTCATACAGCCCTCAGCCTTGGCCAGAGAAATTTCTTTCTGCAGTGGGTGGGGGGGGGGGGGTTAACACAGAGACTCAAAACTGTCAAAATACTGAGAAAGAGTAACAGTTGAATGTTGATCCCTAAATCAGATTTTTATAGCACCCCTTCTAAGTTCTAGGAAATGGTGCAGAAAAGGGAACAGAGAGAATGGAAAGAAATGACATCAAAAGCTGTCTTCTTGATATGGCACTGAAATTGAAATCATGAACACAAAGCTATTGTCACTACCTAACAGCACAGGACCTGCAAACAAAAGAAACAATATGAAACTGGGATTTGGATTGATTGAGAAAAATGGAAGGGAATGAGAGGAGGTGATAGTGGTGAGTATGGTCAAAATACATTATACACATGTGTGAAATTCTCCAAAAATGTAAAATTGAAAGTGGTGACGAATGAAGGACCATATAATTTATGAATATGCTACTCTAAAAAAAAAAACCACACATTGAATTTGGGGCTGCAGAGATGATTCAGTAATTAACAGCACTGACTATTCTTTCAGTAGACCAAGGTTCAGTTTCCAGTACCCACATATTGGCGAACAACTGTAGGTAACTCCAGTTCCAGAGAGATTCAATCACCATCTTCTGACCTCCGTTGGCATGATTCAACATGGGTGTACTTATATACATGCAGGCAATACACTCATACACATAAAATAAAAATAATAAAGAAAATGCTGTAAAAAACATTGAATTGTACAAATGGCAAAATTTTATTTTATGTGAATTATTTATCAAAAATATTTAAAGAAAAAGATATAGAAAAATATGTGCCAAATATTTGACTTTTGCATGAACAATATATATAAAAATAGCAGTCCACAGTAATGATAATTTGATGCCTAGAGAGAATAGGAAATAAATTGTTCCCAAGTCTTTATGAGCCTGAACACTACTTCTCAGTGGTAGATTGTTGTTACGATGTACAATTTGAACCGTGGGCCAAAACTTTAAAAAATAAAGCATAATTATCAGCTAATACTGAAGGTTAATTGTAATAATAAGCATTCTCAGCCAAGGGCAAGTAAAGTGAGGAAGCAAAGAAGGCAGAAAGACTCTAAGTACCATCCATAATTAAAAAGTAGTCGATAAACATGACCAAGTAGCACATATTTAATGACAGACACCTGATTAAATTAAAAATGTCACAACACAATGCATTCCTATAAAGTAAGACAATATAAAGACACAGTAGGTTAATGTTAATGTTGGATATGCCTAATATTATACAAGTGTACCTAAAATAAATTTATACAAACTGAATTAGATTATAGTATAATTCAGAATGAAGATTTCTGTTAGTATGAAAGACATCAATAATAATGATTAGGGGATAAATTCCTAAATAATACATAACCATCTGAGTTTATGCATAAGATCAGTGCTGCAAAATACATGGAAAATACAAATTAAAGAAGATAATAAACAGTCAACAGTTATATTTGTAATGATCTCTCAACAATTACTGGAATAAGAAAATCAGGGCAAAGAGAAAAGTCTTGAAAAGCTTCATCAGGTAACTGGACATATATACCATTAGGCAATGCAACACTCAACAGAGAAAAGGCATGTAATTTCTAAATGTACATAAATATTAATAAAAAAAACCATGATCTGGTCCACAAACAAATATTTATTGATTAGTAGAAAGAAATTATAGAAAATGTAGCAAATGTCAATCAAAATCAAATACATAATAGGAAAATATATGGAAAATTCAAAATTATTTGGGAATTAGAGACACATTTGTATAGAGATTATGGGATACAAATAATTTCCAGGGATTAAAAATCAGATTTATTTAACTGAATATAAACTAAAATTCAATGTACTTGTAGTTTGTGTGACATAGCAAAATAATTGCTAATTGTATATGTTGTGAAAGGAGAGGGGCTGGAGGGATGGTCCAGTGGTTTAAGAGCATTGGCGTACACATAAACATTTTAAAACAATAGTTTAAGAAGAGTAAAATAATGGATAAACCAATGAAACCCAGGGACGATTAGTGAAAAACACACTTTTGAAAGCTCAGTTTTATACAGATTCATGAAGATATGGTTAAAAGAAGATATATATGAGAGACTCAGGAGTATTAAAAACAAAATGGTAAGAAATATAAACAACTCCAGGTCTATAAATTCGAATTGATCAATTTCCCCAAAAGCCTAAACTATCAAAACTCACTCAAGATGAGGTAGTTAATCTGATTAGTACCATATTACTTATAGGTGATTAATTTGCAGTTAGGACATTTTCAATAAGACTATACAGTCACTAAATTTTCTTGGAAAATTCAAATATATGTTTTTAAAAAGCATTCACGCTGTACAATATCTTCCAGAAAACAAATTCATGGATACTAAAATCTTTTTCTTAAAATTACCAAAACAAATCTGAATCTGTATTAAGTCATACTATTTGAAGTATTGAAGAAATATTTTCTCACTCCTGAACACAGGACTTGTTCAAAATTTGAAAATGGCATGATAGTATTCTACATGAGAAACAACTAAACATTGATAAATTGTCCTTTCTGAGGTTCAAAATAGATGTACAAAACGCATTTCAAAACTAAGTATCTATTTGTGAAATAAATAACTTGGAAAATAAGAAAAGGTACAATAATTATTATAATAACATTAGGGTGACTAGTAAAATTAACTTGTTATGCATCACAAAAAAAACTAGAGAGGAGGTTTTTAATTCCTCCCAAAATATTTAGATATGTTTTCTTGATTTGGATGATACATATACAGAAATATTAAATTGCATTTCATAAATGTGTGCAAATATTATATCATTAAAAATAAAATAAGGATCTGAAGGGATGTATCAATGGTTAAGAATGAATATGGTAGTGTGGAAAATTTTGAAGAGTAATACAATATTTGCATAGTTGCAAAACATGCCTATGGATTTTCATTAATTAAATGAAGAAAAGATAAGACATTCTTAATTGCTAAGCCTGAAGGACTTCAACAAATGTTCATGATTAGCATAATCAATAATAAGACACACATAACATGTAAATAATTGTATGATGTAGCAGGCACATTATTATGCAATTTTTTAAAAAAACAAAATACATGTAATCTAACCCAAATTTTGAATATTTTATTTTGGAAAATATCCTTCTATTTTCATGGATGTTTTTGCTTGTTTGTTTTAGGTTCACTGCATTTAATCAGGGATTTTAATTTAATACTATTTAAAAATAATAAATAGCTTAAAAGTTAATGTCTGTCAAAAACTCTTTTAAAAAATGTCCCATAAATGAGACTAGTGAAACAGAAGTTGTAGATGGTATTGGAAAGAAAACACATTAATTTGCAAATGAGAGTATTCTAATGGAGATGGAAACTGGCAACACAGGAAATTTGGCAATTCCTCAATAGATCTCCTTGTGAAGAGGAATTGGAATGATAGCTAGGCACCTACTTGTAACCAATATATTTAGATGAGAACACAAATATTTCATTTGAATAAACATTGAGAAATCAGATTATTTGTGAACACTGGAGTTAAATTATAAATAATTCAGTTGAAACTTTAGAAATTCATTTTAGAAATTCAACAATGATCAATGCAATGTAGTATGTAACATCATCCAATAATATTAAAAATGGAGAGGAGGTATTAGAAGTTAGAAGAAAGAAGGAGAGTTGCCAAAACATGAAAGGAAGAAGCATGGGTATATAATCTCACTTTTAGGCTTTAAAAAAATCATACCGACAGAAATGAAGTCATTTTACATATCCACTGGAAAAATTAAATTAGGTGATGATACTGATCATTAACTTTTCTACAGTTAATTTCTAAGAGACAGACTACAAATAATTATATTCATAAACTGCATATTACCCAAGAAGCAGTCTAGCTATTTATTTAAGTTTATAAAGAATATAATATAATATTTTACTGGAGTCACACTGCAATATATACATATTACCTGGAGATGAAATGTAATATATTTCTCCAGAAGAGTATTTTCCTGTATAGTGCATAACTGGAACTAATTTAGGATACACATTTATACAGATATTAAAATATCTATCAGAATCATATTTTTTTTAGCAATTTGCTGATTTATGGTCCAGTTAACTGGGTAGACATTAAACAAAGTATCTCCATTTTACACTCAGTAAACAACAACAAAAAACAAATCCAAAGTCACATTAGCATGCAGGGGTTAGGAATTAGCACTCCTGGGTGGTGACAGGGTTAAGTAGCCTCTAGATACCTGTATTTTTAAAGAAAGTGATCTTTCAAGGAAGAGCCAGAGAAGTCTCCCCACCAGTTGTCTCCATAACCAACTCTTTTGGTATACTGAATGGGAGAATGACACTGGCATTTCATCAGTGACCCAGAAAGAGGCCAGGTTTGATAAGCCCTACTGTTTGGTTCTGATATATCTTGTCTGACCTTTCCTAGTGGGAGGCTGATGAACAGGCATTTAACACAACTGCGAAGCAGCTGCTGTCACACCTGCCAAAACAGAGATACCTCAAATTAGTCTGGGATGAAATTTAAAAGATCAAAGTTGAAAAAAAGTAAGTTATTCTTTAGGTCTGGCAGGTTTCCCCTCATTAAAATCTAGGAGGGGTTTCAGGAGTGTCCTGTCTTGAAGTTTGACAGCTAACAAGTTATTAGAACTATGGTTGACAACCAGTAACTCTTAGGCTCTCAATCACTGAGAATCTTGTAATACAGCATTGTGGGCCTGAGCATAGCTATCCAGTTAGAACACTGTTCAACCAGAAAACTTACTTCTAAAGATATGTTGAATTTTTTTATATGGAGGGGGGCAGTATGGTATGTGCATGTTTGCGTAGGTCCAGGTCAATGTTTAGTATCTTTCTTCAATAATATGCCACCTTTTCTTTTTGAGATGGGGTCTTTCCCTGAATCTGAAGCTCATCAATCAGCTAGGCTGACTAGCATCAGTGAGCTTCAGGAACCTGCCTGTCTCTACTTCATCAAAGACTGAGGACACAGGTACGCACCACCATGCTGAGCTTTTTACATGGGTTCTAGGGATCTGACCTCAAACTCAAGTCCTTGTGCTTATGTGGCAGGCACTTTACTTGGCCCATCTCTTGAACCCATAAAAGTATGTTTAAATGAAAGAATTGAGCCAGGCATGGTGGCACATATAGCTGTAATCTTAGCATGAAGGTGGTAGAGGCAGAAGAATCAGGAGTTCAAGGTCATCCTCAGCAATAAAGCAAGTTTGAGGCCAGTTTGGGTTACACAAGGCTGTCTCAAACAAAAAATAAGAAAAGCAGAACTGTAGCTACTTTGCTTTAGGTCTTCAGGTCAAAATGCCAATCCTTCATGTTATCATTGCACTTAAAGGACAAGGATGCTGGTGAGAGGCTCAACAGTAGGCTCCTACATAGAACCTGTAACTGCAGATTCATGCCAGTCATAGCCTCAGTAAAGCTTATACACATTCTAGTGATTAGTCTTCTACCATATTTTTAATTAAACAAGCTCTTAAAAGTTAAGTGCCCTAAAAGTATTAGCACTGTTCTTCACCCACTAAACCAAGTCTGTCATCATACTCTGCCTTCTTTCTTCTGCAGGATGTCTGTTGGTGCTATTCTTATACAGCTACAGAGATGACTCCTATTTTTTTTTGTCTTTTTAAAGCAGGGTCTCCGGGTAGCCCCAGCTGCCCTGGAACTCACTATGTAGACCAGGCTGGCCTTGAACTCACAGAGATCCACCTGTCTCTGCCTCCCGAGTTCTGGGACTACAGGCATGCACCAACACACCCATCTATAACTCCTATTTTAACCACATGAACAGTCATTACATTGTCCAAATGGACAGGGGCTTATACTGAAGTGGAATGTTGTGCATTCACTGTCATTTTAAATTAACTTCAAAATTCTAAGAAGCTGTCCTGCAAAGTTGAGCTTTGTCAGGTTTTCATGTTTAATGTATTATAAATTTATCTTTTTGAATATAATAAATGCTTTCATATATTTGCTTTCTGGTTACAATTCTATCAATACTAAAGGTTTTATGCACCAGACCTGGTGACACACACCTTTAATCCCAGCACTTGGGAGGCAGTGGCAGGTGGATCTCTGTGAATTCAAGGCCAGCTTGATCAACATAGCAAGTTCCAGGCTAACTGGAGCTACAGGGAGACCCTGTCTCAAAAAAGACCGAAAAAAAAAAAAATTTATGGAGCCAAGCATGGTAGCACATGCCTTTAGTCCCAGCACTCAGGAGACAGAGCAAGCAGATCTCTGTGAGATTAAGTCCAGCCTGTTCTCCATAGTGAGTTCCAGGTCAGCTGGGGCTACAGGGAGAACCTGTCTCAATAAATGGAAGGAAGGAAGGAAGGAAAGAGGAAGGGGAAAGGGGGAAAGAAGGGAACGAAGGGAGGGGAGGGAGAAAAGATAAAGGTTATATGGAACTGGAGATAGAAATAGCCTTGTTTTTCTCTTGATCCTAAACACTAAGCACATGGAAATTTCCTATCATTTTTTTTCCTACTAGATAAATAGGCATAGAGACAAAAATAATACCCTTAAAATCTGTTTTGTCTCTTCGGCTGTTTGGGAATAGAAAAGCAGGATAGGTTTTGAGACAATGTTTTACTATGGAGCGCAGGCTGGCCCCAAACTCAGAATTATCCTTCTTTTTTAGCATTCTCACTGGGATTACAGGCTTGTGCCACACCAGGCTGAATTTTTTTTTTCTGAATCATGTAATAGTTATCCTAATGTGATTAAACAAACATTTGTTTGGCTACAAGAACTCATTCAGACTTGCTGAAGGAATCAGGGTGGTACAATTATACAACCAGGGCCTCTGAGGTTGCTTGTAGTTATAAGAGTAAAAGAAACAATCAAAAAATGAAGAGAAAATACACAGAAAGGGAAACAATCTTCACTAGTGACACATCTGACAAAGGTTTAACATTCAGAATATATAAAGAACTCAAAAATCAAAGAATCGAGAAACCAAATGACCCAATTAAAAGATGGGCTAAAGATCTAAACAGAGAGATCTCAAAGGAAGAAATAAAGATGGCTAAGAAACATCTCAGAAAGTGTTCAACATCATTAGTAATTAGGGAAATGCAAATTAAAACTATCCTAAGGTATTACCTTACCCCAATCAGACTGGTTAGGATCAAGAGAACAAATGATGATACCAAATGTTGGTGAGGATGTGGAAAAGGGGGAACATTCATTCACTGCTGGTGGGATTGCAAACTCTGCAACCTCTGTGGAAAACAGTATGGACAACTCTTTAAAAAACTAAAAATGAACCTACAATATCACCTGGTTATACCACTCCTTGGCATACACCCAAGGGACTCATCTTGTTGTAGAGACACTTGTACAACCATGTTTGTTGCTGCTCTTTTCACAATGCCTAAGAGATGGAAGCAACCTAAGTTTCCCTCAACTGACAAGTGGTTAACAAAAATGTGGTATATTTATACAATGGAGTTCTATTCAGCAGTAAAGAAAGATGAAATAATGAAAATTGCAGGTAAATGGATGGATCTAGAAACTGTTACACTAAGTGAATTAACACAGACTCAGACAAACAAACGACATATGTTATCCCTCATATGTGGCTCCTAGCATCATATCCTTTTAAATTCCAGGTCCTTTTAATAAGATGATGCTGTACTGCAGTCCATTTGCATGAAATATTTACCATCATTATGGCTTTGGCTGAGCCTGATCGCTAAACATAGTCACAATTGGGCTTGTTTCCGGTTGTGCTTATTCATTAAAGGAATGCCAAACAGGGTCACTGGACCCTCACTTGAGTATCCAGCCACTCTTTCCAGCCAACTAGTCTGGCCTTGGAAGACAAAAGAAAAATGAGGAAGAACCCAATAAAGAGATGCTTTTGGAAGTCCTTGTCAAGAAACTCCAATGGACTCTCATATGAATATTTTAAAATTGCCCTGTTCTGACTTTTTTCTAGTTCCCTGTCTAGAGTTTGTAATGCTAATTACTCTTGCCTTTACTTCTCCTTCACATCTCCTATTCATGATTCAAGGACTTTCTTTTCCCCTTCCAGACAAGAGTTATGCAGTTTGGGAGTCTTTTAGATAGATCCACTGAAGGGGCACTGCAATTGCCTCATCCTGCATCCCTGTTCAGCATGGAAGAAGCCAGAGCAGTCTGTCCCTATTCCTTATTGGCAATTTGTGTAACCCCTTCAGAGGATGGCATGATAAGAATAGGAGGTAGGCTGTTACGGTAAAAAGACCCCAAAGAAATACAGCCGGTTTTCTGGCTAAAAGTCAAAATGTCCTTGGGCCTGTTAGCAACATACTCTGTTACAAAGGCAAAAAGTGTCAAAAGTATTTGGAATCTTGTATCTAATCCTTAAAAGATTTTAGGATTACCTCTTCAGAGGGGGGAATGTTGGAGCGGAGGGAGTGGGCATGGATTTGATCAAAATACCTTATATGCATGTATGAAATTCTCAATAAAGGTTTTGTAAAAGTAAAAAAAAAACAAAACAACCAAACCTCTCTGTTCTTTCTTGTGAAATAAAAAGTCAAGTCTCTGGAGTAAAACACTGAATGAATGATAAAAAAAAAAGTACTTGCTGCCAAGCCCAATGACCTTAGTTCAATTCCTGGGACACACATGGGAAGAGGAGAGGACTTGTCAAATTGTCCTGTGACTTCCACACATGAATAGTGGTACAAACACTCAAAAATAAATGTAATTTTTCAGCATTACAACCAGGTAAAAAGAATGCTTATAGAATAACATATCTTTTTATAAAATTGTCAGGTTTCAATTCCAATAACCCAGAAGGCAAAAACCACTAAGTAATCCATTATTCTTAGTAGCTATTGCCAGAAATATTAAATTGGGGTAGAAGGAATAAGGGATAGCAAGTTCTGATAGGTTTAATGATCCACAGCTTTTCAGAGATGACTACAGAGGCTCTTTAAAGCTGTAATCCAGGAATATTCAGCCATGCAACAAATATGTAAAATAAACTGGCTTCTTACCACAACTGCCCTATGAACATCCCAGGCCCTCTCTCCAAAATGACCTGTTTATAAGTAAGCAATTACTTATGGTGGGGGACCAAAAGTCTAACTTATGACCAAAAGCACAAAAACAATAGCCAATAACAGTTCTGTGGTTAGGTGAAGCCAGTGCCCTTCACTGTGCTGGTCTGGTCTTCTTACTCTTGTTTTTCTTGTCCCTCTTCTTCAGCCCATCCATGTTAACCCTAAGTAATTTTGAATATGCCATCTGAAACTTATTCAGTTCTTTGGACCTCAGCACGGTACTGATCTTTTTCCCATAGGTGGCCCTCAACAGACACTTGTTTTTTGTGGGCTCCAGGCCCTCCACAGAACCCTTCCGTAGAGTGGGTTTGGTGCTACCATCATACTTCTTCAAGGTGATGAACATGCTGTGCGACAACCGGCACTTCTGGAAAAGCCTGGTCAGTACTCTCAGGAACTGCTCACTCTCAAGCAACACCATCCCAACATCAGCAGATCCCAACTTCATCTTCCCTGAATCTTATTTTTTATAGTTGTTCTTGGATGAAAAAATAAGATATTCCGAATAAATGACAATCATATTTATGCTGCAAATATCATAGTTTGTACAGTATGTACATCTAATATTAATGGAAATATTAGCAATGGTCAAAACTAAGCACAATAAATTGTACATTGTGCACATGCTTTACCTGCATTCATATAGTATTTTTCTTTTAATAAAACTGAGATAATATATATATATATATATATATGCCATTTTTTTCTAACATGAATACTTGTCCATGGCTCAAACACATTTTTAACTTTTTCCAAAGTATGGACTACAAATACTATGTTGTTTCATGAGATGACTAAATTTTGTTTTCAAAAATCTATGCACCGAAAAAAGAAATAAATAAATTGAATGCCCTAAACAGCATATTATGTATTTTACCATGATGCAAATGGCCAACAGAATTGTCTGCCCTTTCTCTTGCTGTTTGTTAAAATATATTTTTATTGAATTTCTCTGGATTTCATACAACACAATTTAATCATATTTAGTCCCCCCTTCTATATGTGTATGTCCCCATACCATACACACAGGGTTTCATGCATTTTTGTCATATATAAAGAAAGATTTTCCAGCTGAGCTGCTGCCCAGTATAGACAAACACTTCATCATGCCTGGGAAAATGACAAGCAAGGGAAGTAACCTTCCTAGAAAAATTTCTCTGTTTTCAATGTGGCTTTCCTTTGGATTGGCATCCGCTTGATGGAGCATTTTAAGGCATCCATAACCCTAAAAGGATAATTGTACCAGTGTTTATTGTAACTGAATTAATTTTTTCACAAAGGAATGAGTTATTAGATACTCCTTGGCCTACCATGATTTGTAAATAAATGTTAATGCTGGTGACTGGAGCTCTGTGAAAGACAGTGAGTACAGGGTCTAGACATATGAATTTCTTAGTTCAGGGGATGTGCGTGGGGCTAGAGTAGATTAGCTTATACTATCCATGACTAAATATCTTTAGAATCTGTAATTTTTAATATTCAAAATCAGTGAAAGTTATTTGTATAATCAGTTTCATCTAATTCTTAGTGATCATTCTCACAAATCTTTCAGAAATGAATGAAAACTAGAAAGCCAAAAAGGAAAGGACATGAAGAGGAAGACATTTGACGTGGTTCTTAACATTTGTCATGGAAATCTGGAAGAATATATTTATCTGTAAATGGTACCAAAATAACTAGTCATCCACAAACAAGCATGTGACACCTGTCATTGAAGTGGAGAAATTCATTGAGAGAAAGACTAATTTTTAAAATATTTCTGGAAAGAAATATTAAAGACGATCTTTTTGTTCAATAGGTGAGTAGCCCATGGTCATAGAAAGTCACAAAGATAAAATAGAAGTTTATAATAACAAAAGAATCTTGAATGTATCAACACAAAATTAAAGAAGTGTCATCAAAATGTTCAATAAGTGAATCACAGACTGAGAGAAATCATACATATATCTGACAAAGAACCTCTTTTATTTAAAAAGTTATTATTTTATGTTTATGAGTGTAATGCCTGCATATATGTAAGGGCACATGTGTTATGCAGTGCTCATGAAGGACAGAAGAGGGTGTCAAATCCGCTGGAACTGGAGTTATTAATGGTTGTTAGCCACTGTGTGGGTTCTGGGATTTGAACCTCAGTCTTCTGCAAGTACAGCTAGTGCTTAACTGCTGAATCACCTCTTCAACCATGTGACAAAGAACTTCTATTCAGATTAACATTCCTATCACTGAATAATAAAAAGACATACTTCTAAATTTTAAAATATTAAAATACTTGGAAAAAGGTTTACTAAAAGTTAAGAAACCTATGAAAAATACTGTATCCATTTTCTTTAAGAATACAAATAAAACCCCAATGCAATCCACAATTATATAGTGAATAACACCAGCAATAATGCCTTCTGAAATGACACCAGAAAAGGGGAACTATGAATACCAAAAGCTCTTCCCCCTTTCCCTGTTCAATTTTCAGAATGCTGACAGCCCTGCTCACTACTGTTAGTCAATAGCCTACAAAATAACTGTGTTGGAAAGGGGAGTGTCTAGACCAATGAACAAGTAAGAAAAAGAAGCATTAAAAGAAATAGATCCCACCCAAGTACTCAGAGCCCCCAAGAGCTGGTTTCTACTTAACACATAAGAACGGACACTTGAGGATGACATGATAATTGAGGCTATTTATAACAAAAGAGATGGAGAAAAAAACTAAAGAGAAAATAAAAAGAGAATAAAACCCATTGATATGAGATATCAATGAAACAAAGTATTATGACAAAATTAAAGAAAACATCAAAGGTAAATCATTAATATATAATGTTAATTATTATAGCTATCTCTCTAAGCACATCATTTAACTCTGGTTTAAAATCTACATGTTAGCATTTTTTAGAAAGGCAATAAAATGATGCTATTACTTATGATTATTATTATAGCTCTAGAAAATAATTGCTATTCATTAGTAACTTTCTTTACTCCTAAGTTGCACATATTTAACTGTTACTGATTAGTAATTTTCCTTATTGGTAAATTCAACAAATTTAAAATTATGGTGCAATGTTATTAAAGATATATAAAATATTTCACATGTATTAACAACAAATATTTATAAAACATCGTCTTGAGGACTGTAGTTTGATGAAGATTCAGTAGAGTAAAAGATTACTCCCTTAAGTACAACAATCCTTTCATTACTGATGGGAGAATCAAAATTGGAAAGAGAAATCCTTATATTTGTTGGAGATTTAGTCCGTTCACTATTCTTCGGATTAGGAGGATTCAATCATGTAGAATCTGATAGATGTGTCAACAAGTGACCAAGTCCATGTGACCCCTAAGGAACAGATCCTAAAATGACCTGAAGAGTGAAAATAAATTGGTTTATTTGGGCCAACTGTGTGGTCTTACACACCCAAAAGGAATGTATAAACAAAGAGTAAAGTCATCAGAATATTTCTTTAAGAGTTCAAGGGATTATACTTCCCAGACATTAGGCTTAAGTCCATATAAAATGTTATTTAGACAATCATTTCTCATTGATGATTTTGTTTCTAAGCAGAAAGTGCTGCTCAGATATAAGACTTCAAATTTTGGTCTGCAATACTATAGTGTCCACCTGTAGCTAAGGGAGATAATCCACTATTGTTACAAAATGATGGCTAAATTTGAATTCTGTCCCTATCTAGAAGCCTTTGTGAGGGAACTAACACTGATTCCAGCCACTCCAACAGCTATCGAAGTGCTTGAAAACACGTCCTGAGTCCATCACTCTCAAGTCCAGCCTTGGCAGACAAAAGAAAAATGAGGAGGAACCCAATAGAGGGATCCTTTTGGAAGTTCTCATCAAGAAAGCCCAATGGATCTGATGTCAACATTTGAAATTTTCCCTGTTCTGACTTTGCTCTGGTTCCCTGTCTAGAACTTGTATTGCTAAATACTCTTGCCTTTACTTCTCCTTCACATCCCCTAGTCACCAGTCAAGGACCTTCTTTCCTCCCTACAGATAAGAGTTATGTGATTTGGGAGTCTTTTAGACAGACCCACTGAAGGGGTACTCCAATTGCCTCACTCTGTGTTCCTGTTCAGCATGGAAGAAGCCAGAGCAGTCTGCTTCCTGACTGCCTATCAATAATTTGGGTAACCTCTTCAGAGGATGGTGAAATAAGAATAGGGGGTAGCAATTGGCTAGGCAGTTAGTGTATGAGGACTCCAAAGAAAAGAAACCAGTCTCTTGGCTAAAAGTCAAAATAACTTGGGCCTCTTAGCAACATACTCTATTCCAAAGGCCAAAAATGTCGAAAGTATTAGGGTGCTCTTATCTAATCGCTAAAGGATTTTAGGGTTACCTCTTCACAGGAGGGAATGTTAGAGTAGCAAAAAGCCCCATTAAAATGAAAGAAAAGAAAGAAAGAAGGAAAGAAAGGAAGGAAGGAAGGAAGAAAGAAAGAAAGAAAGAAAGAAAGAA
>NW_008331140.1:23134-32045 GCF_000622305.1 Nannospalax galili
GCTACAGAAAATAATTGCTATTCATTAGTAACTTTCTTTACTGCTAAGTTGCACATATTTAATTATTATTGATTAGTAATTTTCCTTATGGTAAATTCTACACAACTTAAAATTACAGTGCAATATTATTATAGATATGAAAATATTTCACATGTATTGACCACAAATAATATTTACCAAAACATTGTCTTGAGGACTGTAGTTTGATGAAGATTCAGTAGAGTAACAGATTACTCCATTAAGTACAACATTCCTTTCCCTACTAATGGGAGTATCCAAATTGGAAGGAGAAATTCTTACATTTGTTGATGATTTAGTCAGTTCACTATTCTTCAGATTAGGAGCATTCAATCATGTAGAATCTGACCCAGGTGTCATCAAGTGAGGGAGTAGAAACTCTATCCAGGGAGAGGACTCCCCTGTCTTCACCGGCCCCAATGATTCTCAAATCATGTCAGGGTGGTTAAAGCAACCTGAAAATTTGGGAGGTCCACATCTGCAGGAAAGACCTTCATGTTCACCTCTTAACTGCTTAGAGGTTTGAAAGATTCAACGTGTGTTATAGTGGTGCTCATGAACTTTCCTAGAAATTTAAGCATTGGTTAGTATTTCCACCGTTATGTTTTGACCACTATTGTTTTATTCCTATTCCCCTTCTCTAGGTTT
The DNA here is from genome assembly GCF_000622305.1 of Nannospalax galili. Lineage (NCBI taxonomy): Eukaryota > Metazoa > Chordata > Mammalia > Rodentia > Spalacidae > Nannospalax > Nannospalax galili. The sequence continues at coordinate 23,801 of NW_008331140.1, forward strand.
CTGTAAGGTTGGGTACATTCAAGGGCACTTTGTCTTGTCTAATGCTAACCTTGACAATGATTTGGAATTTATCTTCGATCCTTGCAGCAAGTGTTTCTCCATTGTTTTTAAGACTCAACATAAGCTTGAATAACAAAAGAAGGAGAACAAGACTGAGAGATAGAAAGAGAGAAAGTCAACTATAAGCTGTCACTTACAGGTGGAAAGTAAGTAATGGAGGCAGTTCACTGAGCAGCAATTGCCTTCCTACTGATTTTATTTTTTACTAAGAAATGACCCAAATTTAGACCCCAGAGTATTTCAGTTCCTCAGGGACTTTGATCTACATCAGTTCCTATTGCTTCATCCAAAATCCAACAGCCATATACCTGAAGAAAACCCATAGATCTTCTGGAGACCAAACACCCACTGGCATCCTGAATTGTAGACTGGTCTACTCACGATTTTGAGGGTGAGGGTTGTAAATGAAATATTTTTTATTTACAAGACTATTTAATCATATTTTAAATGTTTGCACAAATAAAATACAAAATATTATAACATGCAAATTTTAAGTATGTGACTTTTTAAACTTTAAAATAAATCTCCTCTAAACTATCTAACAACCCTAATATTGTATAATTTGTATTCATAGAATAGAAATTTCTCCCTTATATTGTCACTGAGTTCTTCCCAATCCTCATCAAACAGAGCCTTTATTTATATGTCTATTATCTTGTCATTTTAGGAACATGTTGAGCTTCATGAAATGAAATTAATTCTAATTTACACTTTGATATTTTTCACTTTAACTCAAAATAGCATTTTTGAGAACCTGCCAATTTTTTGACTGTGCATAAGCAGCTGATTCTGTTTATGTGACTGAAAGATTTGATTTGCATGAATAAACTAGAAAATGTTTATCCATTTCCTTGATGAGCATTTTGGGTGAATTCCCATGTGGGATATTATGAATAAAAGTGTTATCAATATCCACATGCTTGGTGCTTTTAAATATATGTGTTTTCATTTACTCTGATGGAATACCTAGAATTTAGAATATTGAATAAGTGGGTGCTAATTTTTTTTAGAAATTTCATTGTGTTAAAATTTACATATCATGAAATCCAACAAAAATTGAAGATATCCATTAACACATCTCTACATTGCTTTCTTTTTTGGAGATGTTCTACAAAACCCATTTTCCATGGGTGAAATTCATAGCAGTGTCCTTCAAGAAGACTGATTACTAAACCATGGGCATTCTATTTCATCAAAGATTATCTTATCAACATTTAGGGGAGTATAATTGACACAAAAGCAATGATGAAAGGTACTGTAAAGAAAATTAAAATACATTTACTTGCTCTGCTTCAGTGATTTATTTTTTTTCAATTCTATTAATTCAACAATTTCATATAATGTAGTTTGTTCACATTCAGACCCCTCTCCAGCTCAAACTTCACTTTACCACCTTCTCCCTACCCCTACCCTACCCCCACCCTTGACTTCATGCCCTCAATTATCAAATGAAAAACCTGATTCATCTTACACAACCTATCTGAACTGGGTGCCAGAGAAATCATATCTCTTTCGAATGTCAGTGATCTATAATTCTTACACATAGATGGGACCAAGTAAGGGCCCATTTCATTTCCTTTGTACATAGGTTTGTGTCAGTATATGTCCTGATTTCTTGGAATAAAATTTTCACACTTGTTTTCTGTTTCTCTTACACACTGCTTAAGATTGTCGTGTAGGGGTTTCTTCCTCAACAATCAGAAACACTTGGGTTTCCTCATCCATCTCAGTTATTCACTGTGGTAGACAGGTTTGAGCCTAGGGTGAAAGTCTTAATGACAGCCATGCAGCAGGCCCGAGGCAATGGCCTGACTGCAGGAGCCACAAGGAATGCCTTGTGACATTTGCTCCCATTGGCAGATCACGAGACTGATGCCTAGAGCTTGCCACTCCCTAATCACAACCTTGAGATTCTAAATTGCAACACTTAGATATTGCAACAGCCTGGGTCACGTGGTCCCCAGGAATCCAGGCCCCTTACAGGAAATCCTTACCTAAGTAACCTGACACCTATCATTCTAAAAAGGTGGCTGACTGCGATGTCATGATAGGACACAACCCTGCCAAAGATCTGAGTTGTAACTTCTTGATTGGACCCCTACCCCTATATAAGCTTGTGCCCGTCTGCAATAAACTAGATCTGCATCACCGAACCTGGTCTCCTGTGTCTGAATGCAGCTCTGCTGACACAGTCTCTTCACCAGCCCTGGGTTCTGGGACCAGTAGAAGTAGCAATTGGAGGCAGTGTCAGGTGAGCAGCAAAGTGGCCTCAGTGCCACAGCGAGCAGAAGAGCAGCCTCAGCACCGGAGGAGCAGAAGAGCTGCCTCAGTGCCGAGCACCCTGAAGAGCAGCCACAGATTGCGGCTGCAGTGAAGTGCAAAGGGTGGCACCCGGGTGATCGGAGGCAGAGCCCAGGAGGCAGCGACCGTGTGATCGGAGTCAGCATAGGGCTAATGGAAAGCTGCGGCAGGCAGTGCCCATCCGAAAGGAGGAGAGGCCACAGCTGGTGGCGGCTGCAATTCAGATTGAATATTACTTGTAGGCTGAACTTTGGCTGTCTCCTGGTGTCACTCAGCATAATCAGCCCACTGTGGTCCAAGGTGTTCTTCAACAGGTTGATTCCTCACAGGGTTTTACTAAAGGAAAAGAAGAAAGATCTTCACAGCAGGCAGCAGTTAGCTCCCAGGCCTCCAACCCAAGGTTCTCTGAGTGACAGTTGGAATGTTTCACAGCTTCACACAAGAGCTTTACTCCAGTGTCCTCTAGATTATTTTCAGAAACCTGCTGAATTTCAAGTTCCTATTGCAGCTTTTGAATGCAGCCAGGTCTTGACAGCCAATGGATCATGATGAACTGTGGAGGGGCCACTTGCAGCCACAGACTGTGCAAGAGATGTGATCCTGGGTGCAACACTGTGGGGTGATGGCAAGTACTTCCTGACTGTGTCTGCTACCTGGCCCCACTGACCAACCTCATCTGCCTTCCAGGCCATGAGGGACCAGAATGGCATGGCTCTCCCCATCAGGGGCAGGTGCCTAGATCTTAGTGTTTTCTTCCTTATGGGTGAGGATCCAGTTGGTCATCACGGCGTTCACTGCACTCCCATCTTCCTCCATGTCCATGGTGAACAAGTGATGAGACATCTTAACAAAATTGTGTTTTAAATCATTGCACCAAGATTGTTTGCTGCTGCTGCAATTTCTCCAGCACTCACATCTCTGCCACCATCTTTGCTTCATATTTATTTTCTCTCTTACTTGCCAAGTCCAGAGTTCAGAATTTTTTTCACATGGTCCAGCACACTCAGTCTCTTGGGAGCTGGTGCACCCTGTGATATGAGGCCTAGGGCATGCCTCATTCCAGTGCTAGTTCACCGAGATTCTTAATAAAAGAAAGAGGCCCAGAACCATCTTTTACATTCTTATGCTGCCTCTGCCACATTGCTCCAGTGCCCATAGCCCTACTGCAGTCATCTTGTCTCTCAAGTTATTTTCTTTCTTACTTGCTCTTCTGGTTTGTTTTCAGTTGCTGACAAAGCACTCTGACCAACACCAACATGGGGAGGAAAGGTTTCATTTTATCTTATCTCTCATGGGTCGCAGTTTTTCACAGAGTGAGCCCAAGGTAGGAACTCAGGGCAGGAATCAGGAGACAGGAGCTGAAGCACAGAGCAAGAAGGAAAGCTGCTTACTTATTTTCTCCCCTGGCCCCTGCACAGGCTGCTTTCTTATACAACACAGAACAACCAGCCCAGGGGTGGCACTCCCCCAGTAGGCTGGACCCTTCCACATCATTCAAAAATCAAGAAAATGCCCCACTAGCATGGCCATAGGCCAGTCCAACGTAGGAAATTACCCAGTTGAGGCTCCTTCTACCGAGGTTTGTTAAGTTGGTGACTAAAGCTATCTTGCACACTTTTAAAGTCTTGAATACAGTATTTAGAGATCAATATAGAAGCTCCTTTGGTCAGGAAAATATTTATCTTCTATGATAGGGTTCCTCACATGGTGCAACACACTCAGTCTCTTTGGAGCTGGTGCATCCTGGGCCCAAAGCCAGTTGCTCAGGTCATACCTAATTCCATTGTCATTTTATTTCTCTTCCTGAGGAGTGTTCTTTCTTTTGTCTTGTTTTAGGATGACCTAGTATGTGCTATTAACAAAAGATCACAAAGATAAGCATTCACTCTATTCACATATTATGAATGTGTCACATGTGTAATAATATTTCTTAATAATGTGATAAATATTACTATTTTGTTAATGTAAATGTTTATTGGTATTAATCACTTTTTTCTGTTACTGTGATAAAACATCATGACCAAGGTTACTTCATAAACAGTTTATTTGGATTTATGGTTCCAGATGGTTGAGTATATCATGGCCAGAGAGGCATGGCAGGAGGCAACTGGAGCAAGTACGGGTAACACAGAGAGTGGAAAACTGGAAGTGGGGTCAGACTATGAACGCTCAAACTGTGTCTCCATTGATGTGCCTCTTTGTGTCGCAGGGGCCTGGTTCCTCCAAGGGGCAGAGACTGCTGAGGAGAATTGACTGTGTAGAGCTAGCCACGGAGGGAGGGGCTTTCTGCAACATCTTGGGATAGAAGATATGAACCACGTGTGCAGGCAGCTGCAGGCATGGAGAGAAAAATGGCCCAGGTGTCTCACCCATGTGGACAGGAAAGGGGGCATTTACCAACCTGGGGTGAGATTACAGGCCCAAGATGCGTGGGTGAAAGTTAATAGAGACTGTGGGCTGCCAAATCGATCTGGAATGGCAGACAGAGCCATTTAGATCTGAATGAGAAGTATCTGGTCTCCATTTATTTGTAAGTTCTTCCATTTACCCCCTCCCTAACCAAGATATAAAATGAAAAATTCAGATAAAAATATGTTATACAGTTTGTCTGATAGCATAAGAGACCCTGAGAGAACTCAGGCAACACTCTTCTAGCAAGGCACCACCTCCTAAAGGTTCCATTACCTTCCCCAAACAGCACCACCAACTGAGGATACTCAAATCTATGAAAGATACTTCTCATTTAATTCGCCACAATATCTGAAAATTAACCCTTATAATTTCAAGCACATCTATAGCCTTATTAAAAAGCCACTATAAATGTACATAAACATTTCTTTGATAAACATCTTCTGTACATTCTGTGAAATATTCAATTAATTACAAGTGACCCAATGAACTAATATTTATGGTATTTCTATATAGTAAGTAAAATCTATAGGTCTACTTTTACTAAGATGGAGGAAGGTGATGAATGAATTCCCAAGATTACATAAGGCTAAATAGGGGTAATTTAAAACATGGAATTTAGCAGAGGGAATTGTTTTCATCTCTACAGAGCTTGTACATTCTTTATTATATCTAAAGTGCAGTTCATAAGTACATTAGGACCTACATGAGTACTAGATTCCTATCCAGATCCTTACAGTGCTGAATCACAACATTGTTTTCATAGACCTAAAATTATTAGTTGTCATTATTTTTGTTGTATCTTAAATTAGTCTTTGTTAAAGGGGCATTCAAATCTCCTAATATATTCCCAAATATTCATGGGATCCTCAATTTTAGATATTTTGTTTTGTTCTATGTATTAATGTCAGGTGAATGCATATCCAAAATTAAGAAAACAATACTTTGAATATATTTCATGAAACTTAAATTTGAAAAGAAGTTACTTACAAAGAGTAGAACAGACTGATCTGTATAAAGGAGAAGAGAATTTATGGTTTTTAAATGACATTGTTGAAATATTTATTTTGGTAACAACTTGTGTGAGACTAAGATTAGAGAATCAGAACAAATGATTTCTCTTGAACTTTTCTCTGGTGCAACACTCTACTTTATCCTGCACAACCCTCCTCTAAGTATCTGTGACATAGTGTTACTTGAAATCACCTGATTAGGTGCTTGCACCCTGTTACACTGTGAACGACACTCATTCAATTTCAGCTCCTGTAACAGAATTAACCCCCAAAGGGCATGGATGTATGAAAAGGGTTGTTAACTCATAAAGGACATTGATGGATAAAAATATAGTCTTTCACATATTATCTCTGAAACAGATGTTTACAGGAAAACAGAACAATTTAGTATACATTTTGATTAGGAAATTAAGTCTTATGTATTCCCTGACATTCACCACGAATCCTTGAACCCCGATTAGTTTTCACCTTTGTTTAGCAGGTGTTGTGGAAAATCTAGTGACTGATTTTGCCTTTTGCATTACGTACCTATCATGCTGGTATGCAGTGCTTCCTGTTTCTTATCAGAGAGAAAATTATGTAAGTCACATGGTTTCCAGGAATCCGAAACTTAGAGAAACTGAAACTAATCATACTAGTAGGGCATCTGGCACACTAGATTGTAATAGGATACTAGTCTGTCATGCTAATAAGGGATCCCATATGTTGTGTTATGATTGGACTATTACCCTTATATAAGACCATACTTTCCTGCAATAAAGCAGATCTGTGTCACTGAACTTGATCTCCTGTGTCTGAATGTGACGGCACTGGTGGAGACTCCTCACCAGCCCTGGCATCCGGACCGGACAACTGACCGGAGGAACTGAGAGAGCAGGAGAGCGACCATAGCTGGAGGAGAGCATCCACAGATGGTGACCACAGCTGGCACCCAAACCTGGGGCTGGGACCCCCTCCCCACACAGCTGTAACACTCTGAGCTGTAGCAACTTGGGCTCCTGATGACCCCTTTATCAGTGTTCTCCCCATGGTTGCTTGCCACTTTTTTGTTCTGCTTTTTCTTCTGCCTCACAATCTTCGGTTGGGCGTGCCGCTCCTGTCTTCACTGATCATATCCTTGAATGGTTTCTGAGTCCCTTTGGGTATGTCTTTCACGGTGAGTGACCTCCAGTATGGGGAATAGTCATCCAGCAGCTGCCAGCCCCCACGCTACTGCACTGGTTCCTCTCCTCAGGAGTAGGCATATTAGAGTAACAGAAAAGGATGTAACTGTTTTAGATGAAGTACTAGCTCTTGCCCCCTGGTTTACAGGTTCTTGTTGTTGGGATCCCGAAAAATGGCCTTGCATTCTATTCTTGGCACAGGATAGAGAAGTCAGGGAGGGATGTCTCTCAGCCCAACCCCAAAGAGAGGAAGTAAGGGAATACACCTCCCACATCCAATGGATGATACCTATTGATTTTCATAAACCTAGGATGCAACTTTCCCTAGATGGCACTAAGTTTAAAGGCCTAAATGACACAAGGGCCAATATTACTATAATCAGAGAAGAGGAAGCATTGTCTCATTGGCACTGCAAACCCGGACCCCCTATACAAGGAGCTGGGGGTTTACAGAACACCCCACAGGTCCAACGTCTGGTAATCTGGACTGATCTGAGTGGTAACACAGGAGCTGTTATACGGCTCTCAGTCATGGGGCTTCCCATAATTTGTGGGGGAGAGATATCCTTCATGAAATGGAAGCTGTTTTAACTACAGATGACAAAGCCTTTTATGATGACCACATTTTAGACCAGCGGTTAGGTAATGCTCCCACCCTAACCCCCAATTCTAACGGCCACTGCTCCGCTGCCCAAGCTGCCCCCTGTCAAACTAACATGGGACACTAAAGCTCCCATATGAGTGGAGCAGTGGCCTCTTCCTTTACATAAATTAACTCACTTGATCTCCTTGGTCCAGGAACAATTATCCTTGGATCATATCGAGCCCTCCATTAGTCCTCATAATTCTCCCATTTTTGTAATACAAAAGAAATCAGGAAAATGGAGACCTTTACATTATTTAAGGGCTATTAATGAGCTTATGAAGCATTTAGGGACCCTTCAACTGGGACTGCCTCACCGTACTGCTATTCCCAAAGAATGTGCAATTATTATAATAGGTATTAAGGACTGTTTCTTCTCTATTCCTCTTCATGAAGATGATAAGCCCTATTTTGCCTTCTTTATAACTGCCGCTAACTATAACCTTCCAGTTCAATGCTATCAATGGAAGGTTTTGTCTCAGGGCATGAAAAATAGTCCTACTATCTGCCAATATTATGTGACCCATGCCTGCGGACCTTTGCTGACTGAGATTTATATTTCACATTATATAGATGATATTCTTATCACCCATAACGATTCTAAAATCTTACAAGGAGCTTTTCAAAAACTCAAAACAAATCTCCAGGCATTAGGT
>NW_008331140.1:34359-71092 GCF_000622305.1 Nannospalax galili
TGCCCTGAGACCTTTGCTGACTGAGGTTTATTAATTACATTATATGGATGACATTCTTACTGCCCATAAGGATCCTAAGATCTTACAAGCTTTTCAAAAACTCAAAACAAACCTCCAGGCATTAGGTCTTAATATTGCAGTAGATAAAATACGGTTACATGCCCCTTATACTTTTTTGGGCTACTCTATTCAAGATGTCATCTGGCCCATAGCTCCTGTTCTTACCTTACCAGATGAGGTTACCCTTTCAGAGGCACAGACCCTCTGTAGGAACATCAAACATCAATTGGGCTTCTTACCCATGTCCACAGAAGAGCTTACACCACTCTTTGACCTCTTGTGGGGTACTGATATGGTCTCCATTCCATGCAAGTTCTCTCCGGAGGCACAACATGTCACAATGGTCAATTCTCACCTGTCCCAAGCATTTGTAAATGGGATACAGCCAAAGTTTCCCATCCAAGCACTAGTTATTCCTACTAAAAACACCCCTTTGGGAGTGCTCTGGCAGACCCAGGGCCCCCTGATATGGGTCCACTCTTCATGGAGTCAACTTCAGAAGGTCACCCCAGCTATTGAGGCATGGGCTATGCTAGCCCTTAACCTTGTCCACACCTCCTGCCTTCTGTATAGCCGCGAACCCAAATCATTGATTCTTCCCCTTCCACTTCACATGCTCCAGCTATTGTTCCTTAACAACCTTGGCTTCCAAACTCTCCTACTAGTCTCTGAGGGGAAATATGACAATCATTATCCTACACATAAACTCCTTCAAGGAATAAGACAGCTTCCCCTGTCCCTAAATCCTCAGTCATTCCCAAAATGTAACCCTCTTCCTAAGGCTCCTCTAATCTTTACTGATTCTAGTAAACGCAAATTTGGTTATGTAATTTACCAGGAAGGAGAACTCTGCTCACAAAAGCTTTTCCCTTTGCATGGATCTGTGCAGCTCAGAGAGCTCTCAGCCATGTTACAGGTCTTTCAGGGTCTCCCTACAACTCCCTGTAATATTTCTTCTGACAGTGCTTCTGTAGTTCAGACTCTACAACATCTGGCCTTTGCAGCTTTCTGGCCCTGCCAGAGTCCCCTTGATTTGTTGCTCTCCTCATTAGAGCTATTATTCGAGCAGCACTCTCCCCCTTAGTATATTCAGCACTTGTGCTCTCATACCAATCTTCCGTGGCTTCTGGCAGAGGGCAATGCCACCACTGACAAATTGGTCATGAGCACCACTCTGGATTCCACCTTAATTCAACAAGCTAGAGATGTACATGCCTGCTTCCACCTTTCTCCCCAAGCTATACATAGGCTTCTACCCACTCTACCAATTCAGAGCTGCAAGCATTTGGTCCATGCCTGCTCTTCTTTTGCACCTCTTCTACATCTGACCTGCTGGAACTCTCCCAAGAGGCCTTGGTCCCAAAAGATATGGCCAATGGATATCACTCACTTTCCTCCTTATGGAAAGCTCAAGTATATCCATTATATTATTGATACCTACTCTAGTGCCATTTTGCATTAGCTTGTTCTGGTGAGATGACCTCTCATGCCATAAACACGGTAAAATATGGAATGGTCTTATGGGAATTCCTTGGCAAATAAAAACAGATAATGGCCCTTGTTATGTTTCTGCTACCTTTGGCCATTTATGCTCCGAATGGAATATAAAACATATAATGTGCATTCCATACAATACTCAGGGTCACCTAATTATTGAATGTTCCCACCAAACTCTCATTAAACAAATACAGAGAATAGGGGAAGACAATGATAAAGGCCCCCTCTACAAGGACCCCAATTTTGTTATACAACAAGCTCTATTTGTATTAAATTTTCTAAAATTTGACTCTAATGGCCTGCCATTAGAAATAAAGCATTGAGGGGTGTTCACACAGCCCACTCCTGCACCCATGGTGAGATGGAAGGACCCTCTGAGAAGTGAATGGAAAGGTGCACACCTATTATTAACACAAGGGCGAGGCTATGCTTGTGTCTTTCCAGATAATGTTCCAGCCCGGAACATCAGAATTGCCTGCGACGGAAAACCTCTGTCCACAACCACCGACCCCAGAGATGGCAACCCTGACCCTGGAGGAAGCAGCCCAAGTCTCAAACACCAAGGGACCTGCCTGGCATCGCAAGCCACAAAAGCGACAGCCTCCAACAGCACACCCGATTACCTGGGGCAACCTTAAGTATCTCACATCGCAAGCAGAGACTATAGCCAATCAAAACCCTCAAATCAGAGGGAACCCCCGCCTATGTTCCTTATTATGTGTGCCATCATTACTGCTAACTCCTGACTTTTGGATAATTTTGTTAAAACTCGTATTTCTCTGGCTCAGTTAGCTGTTGCCCCGCCTCCAGATCTTGCCAGGCCTCTGCAAACAATGACCCACTGTTCCTTGCCGTTACCAATGTATAATAATAGAGATATGAAAAATAGGCTTGAGCATAGGTGGACCTGAGATAATGGCCTGACTGCTGGAGCCACAGGAAACGCCTTGTAATATATACTCCTGTTTGTAGACTGAGACCAAAGCTTAGAACTTTCCACTCCCTAATCCCCATCGTTACCCCAGATGGGAAGACCCCGATCCATTGGCTTTTATTGAATTCTTAGCCCCTTAAGAGGCCTTTGCGTGGGCCAAAGCTTGATACACTGACTCTCCCTCTGTCAGACCATACCAAGGGACTCACCCTTCGAGGGCTGGTAGTCAATAATAGGTAAGATCTTAAAAGTTGGGACAACCTAAAACAGGCACATTCTGTAATGCTGGATGTCCCTTGAGGTGGGAACAACAACGCTGAGGCAAAGAACCTCGATTCCCACTGTTGGCATGGATTTGGCCCAGCCTGCTTCCGAGAGAGCTCACCATCTTGAAGGATGGGGCCCACAATAAGGGAACAATCCCTTGCCTCCCAAGCCATTCTACCTTGCCTTGATGCACAACAGAAAAATCAACCACATACAGCCCCTGGACTGATATCAGTATGCTACATATTCTGAACTGTGCCTCACTCTTAAAAATGAAAAAATAGGGGGAGATGTTGTGGAAAATCTTGTTACTGATTTTGCCTTTTGCCTTACATACCTATCTTTCTGGCATGCAGTGGCTCCTGTTTCTTATCAGAGAGAAAACTACGTAAGTCACATGGTTTCCAGGCATCCAAAACTTAGAGAAACTGAAACTTATGCTAATAGGGCATCTGGCCTACTAGATTATAATAAGATACTAGTCTGTCATGCTAATAAGGGATCCCATATGCTGTGTTATGATTGGACTATTACCCCTATATAAGACCATACTTTCCTGCAATAAAGCAGATCTGTGTCACTGAACCTGGTCTCCAGCGTCTGAATGTGGCAATGCTGGCACAGACTCCTCACCAGCCCTGGGGTCCGGACCGGACCATGGATTGGAGGAACTGAGAAAGTAGGAGAGCAACCATAGCTGCAGAAGAGCAGCCACAGCTGGCAACCACAAGTAGGTAGATGTTTAGAACTGTCATGTACTTTTTATTATTCCCTCAATCTTTATGAAGTGACCTTCATGATCTCTTCTAATTTTGATTTGAAGTCTACTTTTTTCTCAGATATTCGAAAAATGAGAACTATTTTCCATTTTCTTAGAATACTATTTTCCATCCGTTCACACTAAGCTTGTGTCTATCTTTGATGGTGAGGTGTCAACAAATAGAAGGAACCAGTGTTTTAAGTCTAATGTGATATTTGGTGACTTTTGATTAAGTTATTTAATGTTTCCCTAATCTGAATTTTTTAAGTATTGCTCTAGTATATTTATTTTTTACCTTTTATCATCTTCCATATTTTTATCTTCTTCCTTCTCAAGAATTATTTCTAGTATCTTCTTCAGGTTTAATCTGATTTTATCATACTGTGTTAAACTTTATCCCGAAATTATAACATATAATTTAGCTGGGTGCTATATGCTGTGTTGACATCTGTTGTATTCCTGAATGCAAAATCCATGTCCCTTGACTTTTAAAACTTCTTTCGAAAATTCAGTTGTTATTCTGAACGCCTGACTTTATATGTGACTTGATTGTTCTTACAGTTTTAGATACAATTTCTTTGTTTTGTATATCTAGTGTTTTAACAATAAGATGATATGGAAGTGTTCAATTTGATCTTCTATATGTCACTTGTTCTTGGATGGTGCTCTCATACCCTAGGTTTGAGAAGTTTTCTGATATATTACTATTGAAAACATTTTCTACGCCTTTAGAATGGGTTTTTCTCCTTTTCTATGTCCATAATCTATATTTTCACATTTAGAAATATCATTGTCCTTAACAGTATAAATCAATTCCTTCACCTTATCCTCAGGCTCTGATATTCTGTCTTCATTATCCAATCCATTGATGAGTCTTTCTTCTGTGCTCTATGGATTACTATTTTTTTTAATTTACAACATCATTTCAGTTTGGTTTTTCTTCAGTATTTTTTTTATTTATTAAATTAAATTTTTATGTTCTGCATTGCCTTAATATTTTTATTCAGCTGCTTATGTTCTCTTGGAAATTGTTCCAGAGTCTATAACTTTTTAAATTCTTTAAACATTACTGTCATTATTTTGAATTCTTTGTATGAAGTTTCATCTAAATAACTCTATGTAGGGATTGTTATTCTAGGATATCCCAAGTCTTCTGACCCACCATGCTTAAATGTTTTCTGACATATAGAGTCCGTTCTGACTTCACTAATTTTTGAAATTTATTGCAGCATCAAAAGTTGTGGCCGCCACTAACTGTGGCCTCCCCTCCACTCTTCTGGTGCTGGGTGCTGTCTCTGGCACCTCTCCTCTACTTGGTTGGGTGCCACCTGTGATTGCACAGGCGATGCCTGTAAGCACATGGGCACCGCCTCCTGGGCACTGCCTCTAATTGCATGGGAATCACCACCGATCAACTGGGCGCTGTCTCCTGGGCACCACCCTGATCACACAGGTGCTGCCTTTTGCTCCTTGCTGCAGCTGCAAGATGTGGTTGCTCTTCCACTTGTTGAGGCACTGAGGCAGCTCTTCTGTTCACCCAGTGCTGGGGCCACTCTTCTGCTCGCTGCAGCACTGCCTCCGATCACCACTGCTTCTGTCCAGTCCTGGACCCCAGGGTTGGTGAGGAGACTGTGTCAGTGGAGTTGCATTCAGACACAGGAGACCAGGTTCGTTGGTGCAGATCTGCTTTATTGCAGGAAGGCACAAGCTTCTATAGGGTTTATGATCCAATCACAGCACAGCAAGTAGGATACCTCATTAAGCATAACAGACTTAGTGTCCTATTAGCATAACAGAATTAACGTCCTATCACAGAATAGCAGGTAGGATGTTTCATTAGCATAATGGTTTTCAGATTACAGACCCTGGATTCCTGGAAACCACATGACCCTGACAGTTGCAATATCTAAGGGTTGCAATTTTGAATTCCAAGGGTGGTGATTAGAGAGTGGCAAGATCTAGGCATCAATTTCATGATCTGCCAATGGGAGCAAATATCACAAGGCATTTCTTGTGGTTCCATCAGTCAATCCGTTGCCTCGGGCCTGCTGTATGGCTGTCATTAAGACTTTCACCCTAGGCTCAAGCCCGTCTCCCACATCTCCCCCCTTTTTTTCTTTTAAAAAGCCATATCTCCCCCCTTTTTTTCTTTTAAAAAGCCAATTATAGTTTAGTAAGGGAATTCGAGGGGGTCGGATGTTGAGATGGGACAACAGGCAACTGAACTAGCCTTAACAAAATTAAAAATGCAGGGTCCAAAAATCAGGAGAAGGGTTAAAAAATGCTAGGGGACCAATCAAGACAGACAGAAGCGTGGTACATCTGTAGTTTGAGGAACCGTTGGCCAGGGGGTGTAGATTTTGATGTGGAATTTACCTCCTTTTAATTGGCTACATTAATAATCAGTCAAGTATGGTTGATGAGTTAGTGGGAGTTAAGGGGAGTTGCTAACGTTTGGAATTTAGCAGTAATGATGGCATACACTATAAGGAACAAGGACAAGGGGTTCCCTCTGGTTTGAGGGTTTTGATTGGCTATAGTCTCTGCTTATAAAGTGAGATATTTAAAGTCGCCCCAGATTATCAGGTGTGCCAATGGAGATGGTCGCTTTCATGTTCTTCAGTGCTGGGTCGGTCTCTCAGTGGTTGAGAGGTGTGTCGCTTCCTCCAGTGTGAGGGCTGCCATCTCTGGGGTTGGTGGTTTTGGAGGGAGGGTTTTCATCACAGGCAATTCTGATGTTCCAGGCTGAGATTCAAATGGGGCCTGGAACATTATCTAGAAAGACACAAGCATAGCCTCACCCTTGCGTTAATGACAGGTGTCAATAATATGATGGATATATTTGAGCTTGCCAAAGGAAGGGAAGTGAATGATGTCCATTTTCCAGATCTTGTTAGGGCAGATGGGAGACCAATGACCCTGTCCTCCACAAGCTCAACATTTGCCCTTGTCTGCCTCGGCCTCTGTCTGGTGAGCAGCCAGTGCCTCAGCAAGAGCTGTGGCATGATCTTGAGCGGTCCCCATATCCCAACAGGCCAGAATCCATTCAGAGACATCCTTGTGTCTAACGGGTCCTATGGCAAGGCAACACTCAGTAGAGCAGCCTTCATATACAAGATCCTTGAGCAAAGCATCTGTGGCCCCCTGATGGCTGATTTTCCTATTAATGCGTTCTTGGCACATTTCAATGAAGTCAGAGAAAGGCTCACCTGGTTTTTGTATCAATCTGGTTAATTTGATATCATCACGAGTCAGCATACTTCGGAAAGCACTGAGCACACAAAGCCATACTTGTTCAAAGTAGCAAGGAGGTCCCTGTGCCTGGGCTTGTGGGGTTTCAAAATTGCCATACCCTACCAAGGCATCAAACCCAATGTTTTGGACATTGGCACTTCTATTGCGCTCTGACTGTTGTTCACATTCATCCTGATAAGCAGCCTTCCGTAAGAGAAAATCACCTCCCTATAGACAGGCATGGGCAATATTCTGCCAGGCATAGGGGGTGTGGCTGTATGGCTGATTGTATGTAATAGTTGACCAAACCAAGGGGAATGAATGCCATCCTCAATGGCTGCCTTATGCAGCTTTTATAAAGTATCATGAGAATATGGATTCCAGACATTAGTGTTCTGTAGTTCCTGATTGATGGCAACCGGGAAAAACTGTGGAAAAGTCACCCATTGTATCATAGGAGAGGGGCTTAGGCAGGAGGCACTTCCAGTCCTCCTCTGGAAGGATGGCAGAAAGTAGCCATCGCCCAGTAATGGCGGATCAGAGGCTGCCTTAACTTCCCATTTTTCATCAAAGCCGATACAAGATGGGAGAGGGTAGCCATTGTCCATAATGGCGGGGCAGGGGTGACCTTGACTTCCTGTTTATCATCAGGGGGACCCTCGGACCCTAGTTCCTAATTTTTTCTCATTATCAACAGTCATTGTTTCCGCATCAGAAGAGAAATCAGTTAGTTTGGTTTTGACTGGAAATGCCTGGGACAGGCCATTCCCAGCGTCCTGTTGTTGTATTTGCTAATATATCTCCTTTAATAGGAGGCTGTCTTGTTCAGGGGCTTTGGGGGGAATCCCCTGAAGAGAGGACAGAATGGCTGTCACAATGGGGTAAAATGGCCCAGACTGTGGGCATCCCTGACTTCTTTATGCCGGGCCAAGAATAGAATGTGAGCTGATTGCTCGGGATCCCAGCAAGAATCTGTAAACCAGGGGACAAGAGCTAGTACTTCATCTAATACCTTAGTTATATCCTTTACTGTTACCCTAATATGCCTACTCCTGAGGAGAGAAACCAGTGCAGCAGCACAGTGGCCGGCAGCAGCTGGATGACTATTCCACATACTGGAGGTCACTCACCTGGCAGGATGTGCCCAGAAGGACTCAGGAGCTGTTCAGGATCGGTGGGGACAGGAACGACAAACCAAAACAAAGACAGCGAGCCAGGAGAATGAAAACTGCAAGCACCCATGGAAGAATTACTGGCAAAAAGGGCACGGGATGCCCAAAGTGTTACAGCCCAAGTGTCACAGCCTTGTGGGGTCGGGCTTTTTGAGCCCCACTTTGGGCTCCGGCTGATGTCACCGCCAGCAGTGGCCGCTCCTTCATCTTCACGGGTGTTGAGGCTGCTCCTCCATTCGCCATGGACTGAAGCCACTCTTCTGCCTGCCCTGGGCTGAGGCCATTCTTCTGCTTGCCTGGTACTGCCTTCTGTCATCGGTGCTTCTCCTTGGTCCCAGACCCCAGGGCTGGTGAGGAGACTCTCAGTGGAGCCACATTCAGACACAGGAGACTAGGTTCAGTGACACAGATAGTCTTTATTGCAGGAAGGCACTAGCTTATATAGGGGTAGTGGTCCAATCACAGCACAACAAGTAGGATACCTTATTAGCATAACAGGTTTAGCGTCCTATCACATTAGAGCAAGTAGGATATCTTGTTAGCATAACAGACAGTGTCCTATTAGCATAACAGACTTAACGTCCTATCACAGAATAGCGGGTAGGATGTCTCATTAGCATACTGTGTTTCAGATTACAGAGCCTGGATTCCTGGAAACCACATTACCCTGACTGTTGCAATATCTAAGTTTTGCAATTTTGAATTCCAAGGGTGGTGATTAGGGAGTGGCGAGCTCTAGGCATCAGTCTCATGATCTGCCAATGGGAGCAAACGTCACAAGGTATTTCTTGTGGCTCCAGCAGTCAGGCCATTCCCTCAGGCCTGCTGTATGGCTGTCAGTAAGACTTTCACCCTAGGTTCAAGCCTGGCTCCCACAAAAATTGATCATACATACATCCTATTTGCTTGTTTATGTGACCAGGGTAGGTTAGAATATTTGGAAAAGTTTTAAATTTCTTTTATGCAAATCAGGGTATAAAAAGTCCCTCACCAGAAAGAAGCAGATGTACATATATTGCTAAGTTTACTGTGTGTTCTAAAATCATCAGAGGGCAGAAGCATTAATCAAATATAGAGTGAAGGGGTTTAATTTGGGAGACATTTAAATAAATCTTTCAAATAACTTAAGAGAATGGTATCTGCAGTTCTGACTTAATTCTATCAACAGAATAATGTATTTATTCACTTTCTAATAAATATATGGATACACACACGTGTGTGTGTGTGTGTGTGTGTTTATACTCTCCAAATTTCTGCATATAACAATGCTAACAATCAGATGCCCAGTATGAAAATTAGGTTTCTTGGTTAGGGATAGAATTACAATAATTTAGTTATGAGACTCTGAAAAAAAGAAAGTAACTTGAACAATATTAAAGGGGAAATGCTAACCGAATTTACATACATGTGCTTATTCAAATATCATAATATAGGTTGTAGAGATGGCTCAGAGGTTAAGAACACTTGCTATTCTACCAGAAGACCTGGGTTTGATTCCCAGTACCTACATGGCTGTAACTCTAGTTCCAAAGAATCTGACATCTTCTTCTGGGTTCTACAGGGCATTACATGTATGTGGTGCACTTACACATATACAGGCAATACACTCATACACTAAATAAAATATTTAAATTTCATAATCACATTGTAATTTACAGAGGAGAAATGTGCTATAACACATCATGAAAATTTCATTAAAGATGTTATTAATATCACCTCATGTTAGGAGATGATAGAATATAAACTTGATTGTGATGTCTCCAAATCTCAATTCCTGAACCTGATCAACTGTACTGATAAATTGCAGAATTCTGATTTTCCTCCATATATTACCTGTTAGATGAATTGTTCGAAATTATTTCCTTATTACAATATGTTCATGTAGTTACTACTGGAAAATATTTACTTCACAACACTAATCCAAATATCTCTTCAGTTTTATATAAATTCATGTACATCCTAAAATATGCTGGGATTAATGGTATATACCACCATGCCTAACCCTTCACCTTGAATTTTGAATTAATTGACAGACAACAGATACTATAAGGTAACATTTAGGCATGCATATATTTTTCAATATGTAAACATTCACATCAAATAAGGCAACTTTAATATAATTATTATATATGTGGTGAAATTTAAAATGGTAGATATCCAACATCATTCTAATTATAAGACAGCAATTTTTTAGCAAGACATTTTAAAATGACTACTTGAGGTTCTAGAGATATGACTTATCTATAAAGACTACTTCCTGCTCTTTCAAACGACCTGAGTTCAGTTCTCAGCACCCACATAGGGTGACTCACAACCAACTGTACTTACATCTCCAGATTCAATGTCCTTTACAGTCCTCTGTGGGCAACCCCAGATGTATGGTCAACATTCACACAAACATATAGACATAAATAAAAACATTTTTTACAAATGTCAACCTGAAATAGTTCTCAATAAAAACTAAAAAGATTAGTAAAACAAATATAAGATTGTTCTTTCCAGACAATTATATACTCTTAGTCTTTTAGTCTATATCTGTTCTTATTGCTTATAAGAAATACTGCTATTTTCATGTGCTTACTGGCATAAAAAGAAAATATTTCAGAATGAATTACAATTATTTTAACATTTTACTGTTTCTGTTTGTTTCACACAGGGTCTCCATGTAGACCCAGCCAGCATGGAAATGAGTATGTAAACCAGGCTTGTCTCAATCTCAGAGATTTTCCCGCATCTGCCAAATGAATACTGGGATTCAAATTGTATACCACTTTCACTGGCCTTACTTTACATTATTTTTATTTAATATCAGTCAGATAACAAATATCAGATAAAATGACTTCAGTGTCATTAATTTATATTTGCATAGTACTGAGTTTAACTTTTAGGGAAAAATATGCAAAAAGTAATCTATTTATATTATAATTTCATTTCCTGAGACTAAGATCTTAAATTTGCAATTTTAGAATACATGTATTCGCACTTAATTTGTTGCATTAACTAGCAAGAATTCTGATTTAAAATAAATTAAATTTGTTACTTTAATCCTTATAAGGAATAGCATAGATTTTGTGTCTTCTTGATGATGGATCAGCATACAGGAAGTGAAAAATAACTCTATCACATTTGCAAATAAGGCATTTTTATATGAAAAATTTTAGCTCTTCTTTCACATCTAATGCACACAGTGAATAAAATGCAGAGTACCTTGAAGTTAAGCCTGTTGTAACGGAATAATCTATGTGAAGCACAGTTCAATTGTGTGATGTTTCTTTAAGGACCATTAATGTAGCTAAATATACCAACACAATCATGACTATGCTGAATAGTCATGCATTAAAAACAAAATGAATTTCATCTGTTACTTTCTCAAAATCTTATTCTGCTTGAAGTTTCAATGAGAGACATTGTCTTAATACCATTGTAATGAGTCATAGTCTCTCTCTTCTAGTTTCATGCTAATGTTGAATTCCCACACCTACAAATCAATTTCAGTCAGAGATTAAGAAGTAAACCAAAAGTTAAGAAAACTTTTGATGTTCAGCATCAGAAAAGCATTCTCTTGTTTTGAAAGATAGACTGATGAATGAAATGTCATTATTTAAATTAACATTTTAGAATTTAAATGAGACTATTGAGCAGATTTTATATAAGATTTGAAGAAACTATGTGTATGTGACAAGGGAAACTTTATGGGAAAAATTTCAAAATAATCTCTAGGGACCCACAACAACATGCATAATCCTTATACTCCATTGAAAATTGTAGTTGATAGCCACCTTCATCATGGCTTATCATTGCCATTGGCCAGTAGATGGAAAGAATACTTTTTGTCCTGAGTGGTAAGGTCAGAACAGCTCTTTGGTTATAAAGTTTAGGTTATGACATTAGGTTATAATTTCAGATCACAAGTCAGCAAGTTTAACCACATTTGTTCTCAAGTGTGCTCAAAATAACATTTCAAAAGAATAGAGAACAGCTAGGAAAGGTTTTTGAGCTATGAAAACTGACCTCAAATTTAAAAAGTAATCACAATTTGGAACTACTTAAGTATAAAGTGATTAACTCTGTGAAAGTTTGGAACTTTTTAGAAGGCATTTAAAAATTATGTTTAAAAATCAGTTTTATTGCTTAAAAACAATTTATAGGTATTGGTAAAGGACACTGATTAACATATGTAGGGAATTATATGAGAATGTTTTTGAGTTAATCTGCAATTCTGTGAAATAATAAATATGAAGAAATGTGCAGAAGAAAGTTTGATTTCAAATAGGAGTAGCAGAGAATTAATAGACCTGAAATTTTCTTTACATACAAGAGAGGAATTACAGGATGACTGACTTTGGTGGTGTTGAAATATGTATCAGGGACTCAATTCCCCCTAAGGAATTACTATTTGGTTAGGTGTTAAGCTCTGTTCTGTCACATTCACAATATTAATAGAATGATATATCTTTACTGTAGACTGTTGTGGAAAATCTTGTGACTGATTTTGCATTTGGCCTTATATACCTATCATACTGGAATGCAGTGCTTCCTGTTTCTTATCAGAGCGAAAACTATGTAAGTCACATGGTTTCCAGGAATCCAAAACTTAGAGAAACTGAAACCTATCATGTAATAGGGCATCTGGCCCACTAGATTGTAATAGGATACTAGTCTCCAATGCTAATAAGGGATCCCATAGGCTGTGTTATGATTGGACTATTACCCCTATATAAGTCTGTACTTTCCTGCAATAAAGCAGATCTGTGCCACTGAACCTGGTCTCCTGTGTCTGAGTGCAGCGAAGCTGGCACAGACTCCTCACCAGCTGTGGAGTCTGGACTGGAAGACTGATCAGAGGAACTGAGAGAGCAGGAGAGCAACCATAGCCGGAGGAGAGCAGCCACAGCCCGTGACCACAGCTGGTGCCCAAACGTGGGGCTGGGACCCCCCCACAGAGCTGTAACACTCTGAGCTATAACACCTTGGGCTCCTGATGCCCCCTTTCTTGGTGATCTCCCTGTGGTTGCTCGCCACTTTTGTTTTGTTATGCTTTTTCTTCTGGCCCGTGATCTTCGGTTGGGCATGCTGCTCCCGTCTTCACTGATCGACTCCTTGAATGATTCCTGAGTCCCTTTGGGTACGTCTTGCATGGTGAGTGACCTCCAGTATGGGGAATAGTCATCCAGCTGCTGCCAGCCTCTGTGCTGCTGCACTGGTTCCTCTCATCAGGAGTAGGCGTATTAGGGTAACAGAAAAGGATATAACTAAGGTTTTAGAAGTACTAGCTCTTGCCCCCTGGTTTACTGATTCTTGTCGCTGGAATCCCAAACAATGGTTTGCATTCTATTCTTGGCCCAGCTTAAAGAAGTCAGGGAGAGATGACCACAGTCTGGGATGTTCTACCCCATTGTGACAGCCATTCTGGCCTCCCTTCGGGGTCTTCCCCCAGAAGCTCCTGAACAGGACAATCTCCTATTAAAGGAGATAGATGAGCAAATACAGCAACAGGACGCTGGGGACAGCCTGTCCCAGGCATTTCCAGTTAAAACAAAACTAACAGATTCTTGTTCTGATGAAACAATGACTGCTAATGATGATATAAAAAATGAGGAATTGGGGTCTGAGAGCTCCCATGATGAAAAAAAGGAAGTTAAGACCGCCTCTGCTCCTGGACTACGGGGCGGTGGCTACCCTCCGCACTCATATACTGGCTTTAAGGAAGTTTCCCCCTTGTCCATCTACCCCTCCCTCCCGGGGGAGGACTGGAAGCCCCTCCCACCTAGGCCCCTCTTCTATGATACAATGGAGTATTTTCCACAGTTCTTCCCAGTTATTGTCAATCAGGGACAACAGAACTCCAATTTCTGGAATCCACATTCTCATGATACCTTAAGGAAGCTGCATAAGGCAGCAGTTGAGGATGGCATTCACTCTCCACTGTTTGGTCAGTTATTAGATATAGTCAGTAATTCTGCCAATACCCCCTATGATTGGCAGAATATTGCCCGTGGCTGCTTACAGAGAGGCGATTTCCTTTTATGGAAAGCTGTTTACCAAAATGAATGTGAACAACATGCAGAGCGCAATAGAGATGCCAACGTCGAAAGCATTGGAATTGATGCTCTAGTAGGACATGGCAATTTTGAGACCACCCCAAGTTCAGGCACAGGGACCTCCCCGCTACTTTGAACAAGTATGTCTTTGCACGCTTCATGCTTTTCAAAATATGCCGACTTGCGGTGATACCAAATTAATCAAATTGATACACAAAACAGACAACTCTTTCTCTGATTTTGCTGAGAGATGCCAACAAAGTATAAATTGAAAGATCAGTCATCAGGGAGCTGCCTATGCCTTGCTCAAGGATCTTGTATATGAAGGCTGCTCTACAGAGTGTCACCTTGCCATAGGACCTGTGAGACACAAGGATGTCTCTGAATGGATTCTGGCCTGCCGAGATGTGGGGATTGCTCCGGCCTATGTTGTGGCCCTTGCTGAGGCACTGGCTGATCATCAGCCACAGGACAATATGGACAAAGGCAAATGTTGGTCCTGCGGGGCACAGGGCCATTGGTCACATACCTGTCCTAATAAGATTATGAAAGAGGACAAAAGGAGCCAGGTTCCCCCTTCAAAATGCCCAAAATCCCTCAAAGGCTTTCATTGGGCAAGAGAATGCAGGTCTAATGTGGATGGAGATGGTAAACTCATACAAAAGGAGCCTTTAAAAGGGCAACTTGGTGCCTCTCAGCCCCAGCCCAAAGAGAGGAAACAACAGAATACACTTACCACATCCAGTGGATGATACCTATTGATTTTCATAAGCCTAGGATGCAACTTTCCCTAGATGGCCATAAGTTTAAAGGCCTAATTGATACAGGGGCCGATATTACTGTAATCAGATAAGAGGAAGCATTGTCTTATCGGCACTGCAAACCCGGACCCCCATACAAGGAGTTGGGGATTTAGAGAATACCCCACAGGTCCAACGTCTGGTAATCTGGACTTATCTGAGTGGCAACACAGGAGCTGTTAGACCACTCTCAGTCATGGGGCTTCCCCATAATTTGTGGGGGAGAGATATCCTTCACGACACGGAAGCTGTTTAACTACAGATGACAAAGCCTTTTATAATGACCACATTTTAGACCAGTGGTTAGGTAATACTCCCACCCTCACCCCCAATTCTAATGGCCACTGCTCCACTGCCTAAGCTGCCCCCGGTCAAACTAATGTGGAACACTAAACTCCCACATGGGTGGAGCAGTGGCCTCTTCCTTTACATAAATTAACTCACTTGATCTCCTTGGTCCAGGAACAATTATCCTTGGGTCATATCGAGCCCTCCATTAGTCCTCATAATTCTCCCATTTTTGTAATACAAAAGAAATCAGGAAAATGGAGACTTTTACATGATTTAAGGTCTATTAATGAGCATATGAAGCATTTAGGGACCCTTCAACTGGGACTGCCTCACCGTACTGCTATTCCCAAAGAATGTGCGCAATTATTATAATAGGTATTAAGGACTGTTTCTTCTCTATTCCTCTTCATGAGGATGATAAGTCCTATTTTGCCTTTTCTATACCTGCCGCTAACTATAACCTTCCAGTTCAATGCTACCAATGGAAGGTTTTGTCTCAGGGCATGAAAAACAGTCCTACTATCTGCCAATATTATGTGATCCATCCCTGCAGACCTTTGTTGACTGAGGTTTATATTTTACATTATATGGATGACATTCTTATCACCCATAACGATCCTAAGATCTTACAAGGAGCTTTTCAAAAACTCAAAACAAACCTCCAGGCATTAGGTCTTACTATTGCAGCAGATAAAATACCATTACACGCCCCTTATGCCTTTTTGGGCCACTCTATTCAAGATATCATCCAGCCCATAGCTCCTGTTGTTACCTTACCAGATGACATTACCCTTTCAGAGGCGCAGACCCTCTGTGGCAACATCAGTTGGATATGGGTCTTCTTACCCATGTCCACAGAAGAGCTTATGCTGCTCTTTGACATCTTGTGGGGTACTGATATGGTCTCTATTCCATGCAAGTTCTCTCCAGAGGCACAACATATTGCCACATTGGTCAATTCTCACCTGTCCCAAGCATTTGTTTATAGGATGCAGCCAAAGTTGCCCATCCAAGCACTAGTTATTCCTACTAAAAACACCCCTTTGTGAGCGCTCTGGCAGACCCAGGGCCCCCTGATATGGGTTCACTCTTCATGGAGGCATCTTCAGAGGTCACTCCGGCTATTGAGGCATGGGCTATGCTAGCCCTTAAAGTTGTCCATACCTCCCGCTTTCTGTATGGCCATGAACCCAAATCATTGGTTCTTCACCTTCCACTTCACATGCTCCTGTCATTGTTCCTTGACAACCCTGGCTTCCAAACTCTCCTACTAGTCTATGAGGGGAAATATGACAATCATTATCCTAAACATAAACTCCTTCAAGAAATAAGACAGCTTCCCTTGTCTCTATTACCACAGGCATTCCCAAAGCGTTACCCTCTTCATAAGGCTCCTCTAATCTTCACTGATTCTAGTAAATGCAAATTTGGTTATGTGATTTACCAGGAAGGACAACTCTCCTCACATAATGTATTCCCCTTCCAGGGATTTGTACATCTTAGAGAGCTCTCAGCCATGTTACAGGATTTTCAGGATTTCCCTACAACTCCCTGTAATATTTTTTTTCTGACAGTGCTTATGTAGTTCAGATTCTACAACATCTGGCCTTTGCAACTTTCTGGCCCCACCACAGCCCCCTTGATTTTTTGCTCTCCTCATTACAACTGTTACTTGAGCAGCGCTCTGCCCCTTGGTATATTCAACACTTGCACTCCTATACAAATCTTCTGGGGCTTCTGGCAGAGGGCAATGCTGTCACTGACAAACTGGTCCTGAGTGCCACCCTAGACTCCACCATAATTCAACAAGCTAGAGACTTACACTCCCATTTTCATCTTTCTCCCCAAGCTATACATAGGCTTCTACCCACTCAACCATTTCAGAGCTGCAAGCATTTGGCCATGCCTGCTCCTCCTTTGCCCCTCTTCTACCTCTGGGACCATTACAACCCGCTGGAACTCTCTCAAGAGGCCTTGGCTCCAACAAGATATAGTAAATGGACGTCACTCATTTTTCTTCTTTTGGCAAGCTCGAGTATATCCATCATATTACTGACACTTATTCGAATGTCCATTTTTCATTGTTCTGCTCTGTTGAGATGGCTTCTCATGCCATAAGGACTGCCAAATATGTCATGGTCCTCATGGGAGTTCCTTGGCAAATAAAAACTGATAATGGTCCTTGTTATGTTTCTGCTAACTTCAGCCATTTTTGCTCTGACTGGAATATTAGGCATATAACTGGCATCCCTTATAATCCTCAGGGTCAATGGATTGTTGAACGTTCCCACCAAACACTCATTAAACAAATACAGGACATAGGGGAAGACAAGGATAAAGGCCCCAGCTACAAGGACCCCAATTTTGTTATACAACAAGCTCTATTTGTATTAAATTTTCTGAAATTTGACTCCAATGACCTCCTATTAGCAGTAAAGCATTGGGGGCGCTCACTCAGCCCGCTCCTGGCCCCATGGTGAGATGGAAGGACCCTCTGACAAGTGAATGGAAAGGTCCACACCTATTATTAACACAAGAGCGAGGCTATGCTTGTGTCTTTCCAGATAATTTTCCAGCCCCCATTTGGATCCCAGCCTGGAACATCAGAATTGCCTGCGATGGAAAATCTCCCTCTACAACCACTGACCCTGGAGATGGCAGCCCTGACCCTGGAGGAAGCAGCCCAAGTCTCAAGCACCGACAGACCGACCCGGCATCACAGACCATGAAACTGACAGGCTCCAACGGCATACCCAATTACTTGGGGAGACCCTAAGTATCTCACTTCACAAGCACAGACTATAGCCACTAAAAACCAGAGGGTACCCCCCATTTATGTTCCTTATTATGTGTGCCATCATTACTGCTAACTCCTGAGAATTGGATAATTTTGATAAAACTCGTATTTCTCTGGTTGAGTTAGCTTTTGTCCTACCTCCAGATCTTGCCAGGCATGTCACTGCAAACAAGGACCTGCTGTTCCTTGCCCTTACGAACCTATAATAATAGATATATGAAAAATAGGCTTGCACATAGGTGTAAAGTCTTATGGAACAACCATGCAACGGACCTGAGGCAACAGCCCGACTGCTGGAGCCACAGGAAACGCTGTGCAATATATACTCCTGTTGGCAGACTGTGAGACCAATGCCTAGAACTTGCCACTCCCTAATCCCCATCACTGCCCCAGATGGGACGACCCCGATCCATCAGCTTTTATTGAATTCTTAGCCCCTTAAGGGGCCTTTGCACTGGCCAAAGCTTGATGCACTGCCTCTCCCTCTGCCGTCCAAGGGACTCACCCTTCAAGGGCTGGTAGTCAATGACGGGTCAGATCCCAAAAGATGGTACAACCTAAGACAGGCACAGTCCATAATGCCGGGTGACCCTTGAGTTGGGGACAACAATGCCGAGGCAAAGATCCTAGACTCTAACTGGTTGGCATGGATTTGGCCCAACCTGCTCTCGAGAGAACTCACCATCTTGAAGGATGGGGCCCACAATAAGCAATCAATTCCTTGCCTCCCAAGCCATTATACCTTGCCTTGATGCACAACAGAAAAATCCGCCACATACAGCCCCTGGATTGATATCCATATGCTATATATTCTGAACTGTGCCTCACTCTTAAACATGAAAAAATAAGGGGAGATGTTGTGGAAAATCTTGTGACTGATTTTGCCTTTTGCCTTACATACCTATCATGCTGGAATGCAGTGCTTCCTGATTCTTATCAGAGAGAAAACTATGTAAGTCACATGGTTTCCAGGAATCCCAAACTTAGAGAAACTAAAACTTATCATGCTAATAGGTCATCTGGCCCCCTAGATCGTAATAGGATACTAGTCTGCCATGCTAATAAGGGATCCCATATGCTATGTTATGATTGGACTATTACCCGTATATAAGCCCATACTTTCCTGCAATAAAGCAGACCTGTGTCACTGAACCTGGTCTCCTATGTCTGAATGCGGCAACTTTGGCACAGACTCCTCACCAGCCCTCAGTGTGGTTCGCGTGACTGATTGCAGGAACTGAGAGAGCAGGAGAGCGACCATAGCTGGAGGAGAGGAGCCACAGCCAGTGACCACAGTAGACCACATTTGGTTGTTTTCCCTTTTTGAACGATCAATGCTGCCAAGGTCATAGGTGCTTTACATTTTGTAGATGACTGTCAGACTTTTCTCAGTGTCCAGCTGTCTTCAGTGGGATTTCTGCTCTCAATGTTTCTCAATGTTTCTTCTTAGATGGTCTACCAGAGTTTCAGCATGGCATCCTATGCACTTTGAATGCTTCACAGATATCCCGAGGAAACTCAACTATAAATTCAAAGCCCACTGCAGTCTTGCCTGCTTCTGAAACCTCAACTTCTGCTTCTTTTGCCTTAGCTCCAATCAACAGAGTTTCAGAAATCTTGAAACAGGTTCAAGGGACTTTCCTTAGTTCATGAAATGCTTTAGTGTCCTATGAAGCAATCCTGCAGAAGTTCTCACTCAGTGCACAGAGAATACTTCCCCCAGTGGTCAGCAGAATGGTCTTTATTAATACTTAACTGAGGCTTATGATTTGTAGAATTAGAAATTTTGCAATCTGAGTATCTGATTGGTGAACCTGGAAGCTGTACACAGGCTTGCCTTACACCTTTTCTACAGTGAGTCTGTTTCTTAGTTTTTGGCCAGTCCGAATCATCCTTTCTATGTACTTTCTTCAATGATGTTTTCCAGCCTATGTTTTGGATGAAGGTTTCTTCCCAATAGTTTTTATTGCCTACTTGTGGTCCTCATCATAGGCACATTGGGCTGAAATGATGGTACATTAACTTTTCCTGAGGAGATATGGACAAATATTCAATCACCTGAGATTGGCACCAATGATAAACCAAAGGACCATTTCACCAAAGTTCAACTTGATGAGTCCAATGAGTTTATTGGGCATGAGGACTCACAACTAAACTTATCTCCAGACTAAAACTGTCTTTTATCCACTTTGAGGTGAGAGTTGAGTTTTCTTATGGTCAGTTCCAAAGCCCAGTGCTTAAATCTCTTATTTTTAGGGTTGTCAATACAGAGGGAGCTGCTACCCATTTATGTGTGATATACATTCAAATGGAGCAAAAAAATTCTTAGCCTTCTTTGAAGATGCTGCTAAGATGCAGGTTCAGCATTATTTCTCAGCATGTCTTCAGAATACCTGAGCCACCTAGATTATCAAAATTCTTAATCCCATAGTTTAAATTTCTTTCTCCCAGCTTTAATCTCCATTGTTCTAAGCTAGATGCAAAAAATTTTGTTACAGAGATATTTTTCACAGAGCCCAAGCCAAGATAACTTCTTGGAAATGATTTCCAGAAATTACCTTTGCTTGTAGCACAGATAATTACATTCCCCTTTACCCCCCCCCAAAAAAAAGCAAATTACCCTAGTGCATGTGGCACCCTCATGACTTCCAGAGCTTGGCTCCTCTCCTTCTCATTGTCTCATTGCTCAGACACTGCAGATTTTCCTTTCTTGTATTCTCATCTCAGTAACCAAATTTGTAACCTCTCCTTTACATTTTGACATTTTTGGGATTTCTTCTGTTCTTGCTTTTCTGGGACCTGGAGAGTTTATAAAATCCAGGGCATGGAAGACTTCATATATTCCAAGATATTATTTTGACAAATGACCTGAAAAAAATAGTGAGCAAAAGCATAGTCATGAGCATATTGATGATGTACTGGAAAAAAATCAAGTGGCTCGGGATGCTAAGATTAAAAAAGGTCTAAAATTATAAATTATCATTATATGATATTTCAATCACATTTTGTAGGATCAGGCAATTCATTAATTAATTAGTTGCCATTAATTTCTTAGAATGAACAAAACCAATTTGAGGATGAATGGGTTTATTGCAGTTCACAAGCTTTAGGTAATAATCCAACACTGAAAGAAGTCAGAACATGAACTCAAGTCAGCAACCTGGAGATAGGAACTGAAGGAGAGACTATGGAGGAAAAGAGTTTACTGGCCTGCTACCCGGGCTTGGTCAACTATATTTTTATAGAACTCAGGGCCACATGCCCAGGGATGACACATCCCACAGTGGGATGGGCCCTTCTATATCAATTAACAATTAAAAATATATCTCATGGAAATACCCAGAGGTCAGTATGATATAGGTAATCTGTCAATTTAGGCTCCCTCTTACCAGGAGTATCAAGATGACAATTGAAACTAGCTATGAAATTTACTTTGCCACTGAATTCTTATGTACTTTCAGATATTTACAAATGTCCATATCACGAATACATACAAATGAAAGTCCAGGAATTAGAAGGTGGGGGTTGGAGAGACGGCTCAGTGGTTAAGAATGTGAACCACTCACACAAAAGATCCAGGGTTAGTTCCCAGTAACCATGAAGGTTATTGCACTACCATCTATATATCCAACTCCAGAGAGATCTACCTTCCTTTTATGGACTCTATAGTCTCCAACATACACGTGGTACACTTATAGACACTTAGGTAAACAAACATACACATCAAATAAAGTAAAAAGAATTAGAAAGTTGTACAATTCCTGTAAAATGCTAAAATTATTACTTTACATTGTTCCTTTTCTATTTTCATTTCCATTTTAAGATTATATATGTGAGTCATAAATAAGATTATATGAAATAATTTAATGAGAACACTATTTCTATAGTGTAGCCAAAACAATTTCAAACTCTCAAATAATTTTGTCTATTAGACATTTCAAATATAGGTATATTGGTGCTAGCTGCATCAAGTTTTGTTATAAATTGAATTTTCATGATCATGAAATATCTATATCCTCATGATGACTATGATAGTAGAAATTAATATAAATATATAGCAATAAAAATACATACGAATTTTACCAAAAATTATTTTGTAACATTGACATACATACAGAAGGAAATATAGCATAAGCAATGAGTTTCTGGGCTGAAAAATTTATGATGGCAGTCTTGGAATTCCAGTTCCTCTGTTTGGCAGATTTTAGTTTTTAATGTTACTTAGTTGGAAGTTTTAAGAGTGTCCATAACTACCTGACAATTTCTTATAAGTTTAGGCATCTCAATATTCATATTTCTGGCCATCTTGCATATAATTATGCATGTGTGTATTCACACTAAAATTGTAATTCTACCAGTAAATCATCCAAAGAGTTGTAAGTTGATTTCCCTTTATCTTAAAGAAAATAATACACACACACTAACACATACACACACACACACACACACACACACACACACACCCATGTATATGTACTAACATCTGACATTGAATAACATCTACAAGAAGGCACTAGGAAAATGATGTTCTTCCCTTAATGCCTCTGAAGCAATTATGACTTTATGACTCAGAACATTTAGTTACTCATAGACAATTAGATACAATTCCCATGACTTTCCCCATCATCTCTCAACATTATGTGACGTCCTTGCTTGACATGGAAAAGTAAAAGTTTCAATTTCACTTTTTTTCCTGAGGATTCTTCCTATGTTACCTTATAGACTAATAATTTAAAAGGATATATACACTGTGTCATCTATGTCCCACCTCTGGAATTTGGAAAGTAGCCATGAATAAAAGCAAGAGAATTCACTTTGTTGAGAAATAGGAAGGGCAGGACTGAAGATATACCTTAGTGGTAGAGTACCTGATTATCATGCATAAGGATATGAGTTTAATCCGCATTGCTGCAGAAAAGAGCACTTGAAAGCACAAACTAATAAATTGATATCTGGTATTATAGGTGGCATATCAGTATGATATAAAGTCGTGTGCTGACTCTTGAAAGAGTTTAGGAATAGAACACAAACAAAATGAATGGAGTATCTGTACCAACTGATGAAGTGCATAGAGAACACATGAAGCTGCATTTGTACATGGACATCTAGAAGACGAGTCATCTAAAGGACACTGAAGAAGGACATCTGAGTCCCTTGATTTTTGTGTGATTCCTACTAGTTACATTAAAACACAGAAATCGAGAACGTGAAGAAATGGCCAACAGAAACCAAGAAACCATGAAATCCTTTGTTCTTCAGGAAATGGGAAACATTTTTAAGATTGGAGAAAGAGAGAAAGAGAGAGAGAGAGAGAGAGAGAGAGAGAGAGAGAGACTAAGATTTTTCTGTGATGACTTGAAATATATTGTAATGGCCAACAGTGGATACATTCCAGAAACTTGAAAATATTGATAGAAAAGAATGCATTTAACCTAACAAACCTTTAGAATATTACAGTGTAGCAACACACTACACTATAGAATATTGGGTATTTCCCATTGTAGCTGTTTGTAGCTGTGTAGCTGCCTGGGAGCTGTGGCACATGGGTGTTGTCCTATATCTAAAGAGAGTATTGTAAGACATATAGGTAGCTCAAAAGACTAAAATTCAAAATATGATTTATACTGTATTTACACCAATTTTACCTCATTGCAAATTTATTTTTGTAATGAATATTCTTATTGAGATTTGTGGATTTCTTATAACAGATCTTAATCAAATTTAGACCTCCCTCCCTCATCTGAGACCCCCCCCATAGCTACCTCCCCACTGGATTTCATTCATTCTGTCATATATGTTAAGGCCGATCTGGTGAAGTCTTCGTACCCAGATGTTCCTTGGTGAATGTTCATCCATTAGAGTCTAGTAAGCCTATCTAGAGCCACTCCCTTAAAGAAGATCTACTTTCCCTCACAATGAAGTAATCAGTTGCCAATAGTTCCAAGGCTAAAGTTGGAGCCTGCTGCTCATTTCCACAGTTCTATATTGTGTTTATGTCTGATTTAGTTGGAATGGGTTTTGTGCATGTTGTCATTACTGTTGCGAGCTCATATGCACAAGTTACCAGAGGCCTGAAAGCCTCTGTTGCCTTATGTTAGTGTGCCAACCATGGCTCTTACTATCTTTGCACCCCTTCTTTTAAAATGATCCCTGAGTGAGGTTTAATATAAAAATCCTATTCTATCCAGGAACGTACACTTTTCAATTTTCAATTTTCCAAAATATGGCCTGTTGTGGTCTTCTGTGTGTATCACACATTGTTGCATGAGGAAGTTTCACTGGAAAGAGTTGAGGGATGCATTACTATTATCTCCTATTCTCTTCCACTATGTTCCATGAGCGTTAGGTGTACAGGTTTCACTGTAGATATGTCATTTAGGGCTGACCACCTCTCAGACATGTATTCTTTGTGTGTGACCAGTTGTGGAACTCTATAATAGCCTCCATCTGTTCAAAAAGAACCTTCTTTGATTAGTAGTGACTGGTACATTTGTCTTCAAATATAAGGATCAATATTTAGCATATAGTAAGAAATTACATTTGTCTAGAAATATGACAGAGATAAAGTTTTCTCTAGGATCTATGACCTCTCAAGCAATGTGTATTGGGCTATAATTAAAATGCCACCCATGAGTTCCCTCCCATTGAGAGGGCTTTCAACTGTTGATTATCCCCTAGATACAAGTGCCACTACTGCTCCAATAGAGATAAATTGCTGTGTCAGTCATTGTGGCTTTACAGCTGGACTGGACCACTGATTGATGTTCTCCCTTAGCAGCTTACGTATTCTCTAGAACTACTGAGCTAGTCTTCAGGGAGATGGCTTCCAGGTCAATTCCAGCTCAATTGCTCCAAGTCCTATGTCTAAAGTATATGTTGTGTTCATCAATAGGGTCTTACTTTTTTAAAAATTATTTATTTAATAACTGTATACTTAGAAGAAGCATTTCATTACAACAGCATTGACATATCAATAACAATTTTCTGAGCTAAGGTACATCTCTTTCATAATTGGCTGTAAATTTTTAGGTTTACAGTTGAATTATTACAGTTATACAATATCTTACTCAGTACAAACCCTATAAGGTAAAGCTAGTTATACAATATCTTACTCAGTATAAACCCTATTAGGTAAAGCTGTAGTGAAATACTTCTTCTAATCATGTAGTTATTAATTTTTTTTAAAAAAATGATAAAAAATAATAATGCTTCAAACCATAAAAATTTGCTCCTTAATAATTAGTAGATGTGAAAAACATTACCATTGAAATCTACCTGATGACTTTATATCTATGCTCAGACGCCAAGGAGCTCAGAAAGTAACAGACTGTGACTAATAATAATCTGATATATAGATAATAGGGTCTTACTTTTAAGTTCTGGTAGGTAATCAAGGACTGTAGCAATAGCCTGTGTTATTTTGGGAGTATCTTGGACTACCCTGACCAACAAGAAACTTGTGCAACCACTATGGAAATCAGTGTGGAGAACCAAAAATGAATCTACTATATGATCCTGTTATACCACAGCTTGGCATATATACAAATGACTCATCTTACTGTAGAGATACTTCTACATCCATGTTTGTTGCTACTTTTTTCACAATAGCTAAGAAATGGAAACGACCTAAATATCCCTCAACTGAGGAATCAATAATGGCAATGCAGTACATTTACACAATGAAGTTTTACTCAGCGGTAAGGAAATATAAAATTATGGAATTTGCAGATAAATGATTGAAACTAGAAACTGTTAGACTAAGTGAAGTAACACAGACTCATAAAAGCAAGCAATGTATATGCTCTCTCTGATTTGTGGATGATAGATAGCACCAATCCCTTATATGTGAGTATACATCCTGTTGTAACAGCAGGAACTAGGAAGATGGAAAGGAACTATGGACTCAAATAGAAAAAAAAAGGCCTGAAAGAGAGGGATAATAGGAAACAGATGCTACTATGTGGGAAGTAGGGAAAATTGAGATATTTAACTGGGAAGGGAGGAGGGAAGGACATACAAGAAATCATGGGGGCAAAGGAGAAGAAGAATCTCAAGAGATGGGGGATAATAGGAGATAAGTACTATTAAGAGGTTTCGAAATGGGGGTACTTTAACTGGGGTGGGAGGAGGGAGACTTAGGCAGGGAGATAGATAAATAAAGCTTAAGTAGCATGAAAGCCAGAGGGAAATGTGTTAACTCAAGAAGCCCCTGGAATAAACAGATGCAATATCTAAACATGAGTACCTGTGTATAACTTAAGGCTATATAACAAGAAAAACTGTGTCAGACAGGAGAAACATCATTGTATATTTCATAAAGTTTTAAGGTAAACTATTATAAGTCATGAACTATATTCACATCTTGTAATTACCTAATCAGATAGAAGTAGCATCATTAAAAGAAGCAAC
The DNA here is from genome assembly GCF_000622305.1 of Nannospalax galili. Classification (NCBI taxonomy): domain Eukaryota; kingdom Metazoa; phylum Chordata; class Mammalia; order Rodentia; family Spalacidae; genus Nannospalax; species Nannospalax galili. The sequence continues at coordinate 60,622 of NW_008331140.1, forward strand.
TTCTGCAATAAGGTAGCAGTGGAAGGATATTAAGTGCTATCATTTAAGAATCATAATCAGTTGGACTGTGTGCTGGATAGCTTTAGTGTCAACTTGATATACCTGAGTTGAGGGGGCCTCAACTAGGGAACTGCATTCATTGGACTTGCCTATGACCAAGTCCATGGGGCACCTTCTTGATTGTTGAGTGTTGTGGAGGACTTAGTCCACTGTGGGTGCTGCCATCCCTGGGGAGGTGGGCCTGTGTTGCATAAGAATGCAGGCTGAACAGGGGCCAGGGGAGCAAGCCAGTAAGCAGCATTCCTCCATGGCCTATGCTCTAGCTCTTGCCTTCAGGTTTCTGCCCTGTGTTCCTACCTTGTGCTCCCTGATGAACTGTGACTCATGAGGTGTTAAATAAATAAGCCCTTTCCTCCACAAATTGATAGTTGTCAGAGGTTTTTGTCGCAGCAATGAAGAAACAAACTAGGACAGAAATTGGTACCAGGAGTGGGATACTGCTGTGACAGACTCGACCTAGTTGTTTCTGGGAGGATTGTGGAAGTGCTTGGAACTTTGGGCCGGAAAAGCCATTGAATGCTTAGAGTTTGTTGCTTTGGAGCTTGGAACAGTTATGCTGAAGAAGTTGTGAACAATGGAAGCCTGGCTTGTGAAGCTTCAAAGGGAAGCAGAGACAATCAGGGCTTTTTGTGTGATATTTTGAATTGAGAATCTGTGGTTTCTGGTCTGCTGGAGCTGAAGAATCAGCTGTGACTAAGAAGAGACCAGAACCTTAAGTAAAACCTTGCTTTACTGGGAGAACTGATGCTGCTTAGCTGGGGCTGAAATATCAGCTGTAAATAACAAGAGACCAGCATCACTGTGGTGAAGCCTTCTGAGAGGTATTTCCTGAGGGTCAGCACACAGAGGGGACCCGAGCCTCTATCTCAAGCTGGAAGCAGGCCTTGGTAATGCGTAAGTCTCCTGCATGGTTCTGGTTTGGAAAGCATGAAGGTGTCACAGAGAGCAGCTGAGGCTTGTCACTCCCAGAGGGCAGGAAAGGCCATAGGTGAAAGTGCAGCTTCAGTTGCAGTGAAGACCCCAGGACTGAAGGGGTCATGAGGAGACTTTGAGGCTTTGCACCCAAGAGGCAAGAAGAGGCCATTGTTAAAGGTGTAGCCTCAGTTTCAGTGGAGACTCCAGCTTTTTGGAGGTGCCTCGACCATGGGACGAACACAAAGGACAGCAGGCCTGGGTCTGAGAGATAAGCTGTGTGTGCTGTGGATGGCAGAGTCAGAGAAGTGGAGCTGCCAGAACCCCATGGAGCCCAGAAGATCAAGAGTGAATCCCAGATGTCCAGCCTTGAGCTGCTTTGCTGGACTTTGGTTTTGCTTAGGTGTCCCTGATTCATCCCTTTGAAATAAGACAGTAATTGTTTTGGATTTTACAGAAGCCCACCCACAGTTAAAAGATTTTTAAAAGAGACTATAGACTTTTAGGTGTTTGGATATTTTTAAGGACTGCGGGGTTTTTAAGGTTGTACTGTCTTATATTGTGATAATAATGCTAACATCATATCTTGGGGACAAGAATTGGAAAGGTTATAGTTTAATAGTGATGTGTTTGGGTGTCAAGGTGACAAGGGGTCAGTTGTGCTGGATAGCTTTAGTGTCAATTTGACACACCTGGGTTGAGGGAGCCTCAGTCGGGGAATTGCCTTCATTGGACTGGCCTATGACCAAGTCCATGAGGCACCTTCTTGATTATTGAGTGATGTGGGAGGTCCCACCCCATTGTGAGTTGTGCCAACCCTGGCCAGGTGGGCCTGTGTTGCATAAGAAAGCAGGCTGAGCAGGGACCAGGGGAGCAAGCCAGTGAGCAGTGTTCCTCCATGGCCTGTGCTTCAGCTCCTGCCTCCAGGTTCCTGCCCTGAGTTCCTACCTTGGACTCCCTATTGAACTGTGACCGGGGTAATATAAGATAAAAAAAACCTTTCCTCCCCAATTTGGTTGTGGTCAGAGTGTTTTGTTACAGCAATGAAGAAACAAACTAGGACAGAATGTATGGTCTCTTGGCATGTACCTGCAAAGGAATATTTTTATTAATTTCAAAGTCCGTATATCAGTCTGTGTTCTCATAAAAACGAATATAAATATAACAAGATTTATTTTCTGGTATTTTCTCATACAATTTTAGAGGCTGTGACAGTCCACAACCTGTCACTTGCAAACTAAATACACTGGAAAGTCACTGTTGTGATCCAAAATCCTGAGAGCTGGAGGACAAGTGGCTTAGAGTCCAGTACAAGTAAGAAAGCCTAAACATCACTAGCTCCAAGGGCAGTAAAAGATCAATGTCTTGACTCAAGAATTTTGTCAAAACAGGGGAGAATTCAAGCTTCCTTCAGCTTTGTTTTGCTCAGGTGATCAATTGATTCTGTGATGCCTGTCCACATTAGCTTTATCTGTTCCACTTGCTAACATCCTAATCTTTCCCAGAAATACTCTCACCAATGCATCTCAAAACAATGCTGAATGGATATTTTGGCATCCTATGGACAAGTGAAGCTAGCATACATCATTAACTATAATATTTCCATCCCTTGTCAAATTAACACCTATACACATCCACTTATGTTTTCCTCAATTTTCAAATAAAGGCATCAACTAGATTACCATGTAATTAGTATAATAAAACTTTTATGTGTACAACAGATAATATACTTGAGCACTGTTAATGCCTCCCCTTACTATAGCTTAGGCTAAATAATCTAATATGAAACAAAATGTAATTAACTACCTTTATATATAGTCAAATCATATCTTACATGATAAGCAAGTAACACAATGAAGAAACAATCTTTCTAATTTATATAAAAATTAAAATATACAGATTCATTATTTAAATAATAAGGGCAAAACAATAATGAAAATTATAACCTTCATTTGAGCAACAATCCCCATAGTAATATCTGGCATATATAAATACTTTCTTCTATTATTTTTATGGCCTCAGTTGTTATAAAGGCTTGTCATGGTAAGATGACAGAAACCTTTATTCCTGATGGATCTGGGTGATTATTATTCTACTTCATATTGGGCATTTGTAGAATTCCATAAATTTTAATATATTAAGGGGTCTCCTGCCTTCTAAACATATTCTTCTATCCATTATGAAGTAGTAGATCAATTTCTTCTTGATAATCAGAACCAATTACCACAATTAGGACAGGAATTCCCTCTTCTGTCTATTGATTCATAGACAGAACTCTTAAACACGTTGAAGTTTTAATTTCAGTTTTTAAGTAGTCATTAATATGTCTCTTATCATTTTCCCCTTTGACACTAAATCTTACAAGGCACAAAAGTATGATATAACAGAAACAGGAAGCACAGTTTTCCTAATGGATTTCTAGCGCTAATCCTGAGTGATGTCACTTCTATTTCTATGCTGAGATTCTGAGTCTTGTGAATCCTCACTAGGTTTGAAAGCATATACAACCTTTTGGAGAATCTTGACATATCTCTGTTAGGAGCTGACACATATACATCATTATTGCAATCTTCAAGACTGCATTTCTCTAATCAAGCAAGCAACTGCTTCATGATGGTGGGTAACAAGTATAAATTACAACTATTCTCTTGTAAAATTACTTATCCAATGAGATGCAATGCTTTGTGGAACATGACGATGATGAAGATATTCTGTAATTTAGTTGTAGCTTTGATAAAAATACATCATGTTGAAAAGGAATATCCAAATAGTTTATAAGTAATTACTTGAGTAAGGACCAAACACTTCTCTTCCATAATAGAGTAGATCACTGTAATCAACCTGCTACTAGGCAGCTGGCTGATCACTCCGTGAGATGATTAAATATTGAGGACTCTGTTGATTGATGTAGGTAGCAGATTAGACAACGTTTGCTTTTGCATAACCACAGCCATTCCACTTGAAGTTTATGATGGAATGGGGGCATCATATGATCAAAATGTATCAATTAATGGAAATAAATATGAGTTTCATGAAGGGTGGCTAACGTTACAGGGTGACTTCCTGCGCCTGATTATACATTTGAACTCTAATCAGGCCTGGTGGAAAACCAAGAACTATTTCTCAAAAGCAGAGTTTTTCTGTAGAGGAAGTCAGGGCTTTGTTTGAAAATACTAAGGACTAGGATTGTGATTCACCTGTGGGGGCCTGCCAAGGTTACACACATCTCCATCTGTCACTGATACTTCATGTACTATGAATCTGCTGGATTGCGTGGCATGTGTGACAAAGCTACTTGGAGAGCAACATGGATCTATAACAGAACATTTTCCTGCTTTGAGATCCATTCCAAGCAAGCATATTCTCAGATATTTTAGGTGTTATACCTCTTCTTTTATTATAGAAGAAACCAAATGTATATACTTCCTCTTAACAGGGGTATCTGAACATCCCCAACAATGGACACACAGAAATCACTGAAGAAGAAGATCCTTAAATGTTAAATATATAATCACCCAATCTTACCAATCTTAATTGGTGAGATTGTAAATATCTTACCAATAAGTCTACAGTGGTTGCTATTTCTGTTTAGTTGCTGCTAATAAATCCAATCAGCATAATGTCATCAATGTAATGAGCCAATGTAATATCATGTGGAAGGGAAAGGCAATTAAATTTGGTGAAAATTAAATTATAACAGAGGTAAGAGAGGTGAAATACGACTGAGAAAAAGTATACTAAAATTGTATTGCTGGGAAATCCAGCTGAAAGTAACTTTCATGTATTCATCTTAATTAAGAAACATAGAGAACAACAAGAATTTTCTTAATAATGGCACATGATATCGAAAGATGTGATATTTTTCTAAACAGCAAAACCCCCCACATCCGATATAACATATGTAATTGGAGTTACTATCTGGTTTATACAATGGTAATCCACTATCATTCTCTAAAATCCATATTTCTTCTACATAAGACAGGAAATTTGAAGGAAGTTTCTCATCAGTAGCTCTGCATCAATGCTGGGCTTCTCCTCACAAACCTGGTAAAATGTGTATATGTGCAATATATACATATATATATATTATATTAGGGAAATGTATATGTTATGGGTTCTAACAGCTTGGTATTTAAGGACAAAAGCATTATAAGAGTCCAGTCTTCTTAAGCTTTTGAATTGCTTGGGTACATTAAACTAAAAGAGGTCAGATAGTTCCAATCTATCCATGGTATGCAACTATTTGGTCCATGTCCCTGAACAACCATCAAACTGGTCATTTGTTCTAACCCACTGAATTGCAACATTAAACATAGGACCTCTGTTTAGTGAGTACATATCTACAAACATGGCCTGATTCAAATTTATGTGAATTACACAACTATTCTATATGATCAATAAGCATGCCCACACAAGTGTTTTCTAAATTTTTCATTGTATTCATTTGAAAACTCAAGTTTTTACTTTGAAAACAATTTAAAAGGCACCTCCTAATACGTCAAGATTTCTTCTTCAATTCTAGGGATCTACTGACATGTCCAGTCTAGTTAAAGATATAAAACCAAAGTAGTAGGGATGAGTTTTAAGAGTAATAAGCATTATTTTCCATATTGACTGCCTTAGGATTTGTCACTACTGTTTCATCAGGGAATACAAGGTTGATTCCTTTACTTGAGAATGCAAAGGATAATGTCACTGGGAGAGTGGCCACTGAGTGAAGAGAGAACACTTCCACTAAAGTATAGAGAAACTGTTTGCTTGGTGTAGGGACGGCACTTCTGCTAGAGCTATGAAAAACCAATTAAATATACATATATATAAAGTCTCATCAAAATTTACATAGTTATACATGTACAGTTATATCTCTGTATTTACACATTAATTCTGAATAACATATAAAATATAGAATATATATCTGTATATCCATCTATATATAAAAATCTCAGTGGCATTTATTGACTCAGTGTTCCCAGCATCATCATAAATTTCGTTATATTTCCATTTTATACTTAGAACATGGCATTCTTTGCAAACTAATTTTCTTACTTTAATAGGAGGCATCTTATAGAGTTGCTTGGGAGTTCACCAGTATTTATACCAGTGTATGGCAGAAAGAGAATCTGAGTTTATCAGCAGTCTCAACACTGTTGGGATAAGGCGATAAAGATGCCCTTCCTGGCATGTATATGCGTCTTTAATTATGTAATTCTTGATCTTTGAATTCCAATTAATAAGCTATTCTTTTTATTTTTTTTAGCCTCTTTGTACAGTGCTATTGGATCATCTACCCAATTTCATTAGATTGATATGCTTTCCAAAAAAGTTAAAAAGTGAAAATAGTTTTTCATTTTCTTGCTTTTTACTGGCCTGATGAAAAGTACCTAAGCACATATTTTCCATATCTTTATTAACAGCTTATGTCAGACTCTTGGTGTTAACCTTATTACTAGAAAGGAGGGACATTTCCATATTGAAATCTTTGCATATAAGAAACTTATTCCTGGGGCTGAAGAAATTGTTTAGTGGTTAAGAACACTGATTGCTCTTTCAGAGTATCCACATTAGTTTCCCAGTGGTGGCTAACGACTATCCATAACTCCAGTTCCAGGGATTCTGTTGCCTTCTTCTGCCCTCCACAGATACTGTATGCATATGGTCTACCTACATACATGCAGAAAAAGCACTCACACACGTAAAAGAAAAAATAAAACAAATAAAATTTAAATAAAAAAATGAAATCTATTCCTATAAACCCTAGATACAATTCAGAAAATATTTTTTTTTTCAGAAATTGGTGATACTAGGAACACATCCAATGTCAAGTCTGTATTTGTCAGAGTTTTCCGAATAGGACCAGTATAAGAAATGAATGATGGATAATTAGCTAGTCAGATAAGTTCTGATTTAACATAAAGTATTGACTCACATGATTACATACATTAAAAGTTTCGTGATAGGCTATGGAGCCTGGAGATTCAGAGAGGTCTGTGGTGTAATGAGCAGTCTTCAAGACTATGCACTGATATTCCTTTTTGCCCAAACTGTAGCTTATTGTCCATGTGGAGCAAAGGATAAGGTTGAATGTGACTCAGTTCAAAGTCAGAATTTTATTTAAAATATTATGAGATTCCATTTGGAATTATTTTTGGGGTACTGGGTTGAGCATTTCATGGGCATGAAGTTTCTTGATGATAACGCGTCACAATTTCCAAGTTCAGGCAACACCTAGTTGTAGTTCAACTATCAAGGGCTGAGAACCAGGAGTGGCAACAAAATAATTTTGCTCTTCCAGCTCATGTAGTCGGGTAGGAGAAAATAGAACACTGCACAGTTACCTGTGTCTTTTCCACTGTACTCAGATTCTCAGTGGATTTTATAGTTTGCATTTTTGTTTTCTTCATATGTTCAATGGATTTTATAATTCACATTCATCTTGAGGATTGTCATCTACTTTATTCAGTGTACAAATTAAGATGTTAATCTCATCCTTATTACCTTCAAGAATACACCCAGAAATACTGGTCAACCAGATGAGTGAATCACTATATTTTATAGTAATATGTGTTGTTCCATATATATAACACCAATTCAGTCACAATAAAAATAAAAATACTAACACTGATCATTTCAGTGTGGAAATAATCATTTAACATGTCAAGGATTTTTGAAAATTTTAAGTCAAAATTATTTATGCTTAAAATTGTAAACAGTAAATAGAAAGAAAAGGGGTTTAGAATACTTAATACAAAAGCCCATTTTCATGAATAATCAGATATTATTAATTTTATTTTATCCTAAATTTATACCTGAGGCTACTGAATTGCAGATAATTTGAGCAATTTGACTGAGGTCTCAGAGCTAATGATTACTTGCTCTTAATCACTCTGCAATTCAGCTAGACTCAATACTTAGAAAATGGGTAATCATTACAGTCAAAGTTAAATAAAGAATATAATCATTGTACTGTTTCGTTTATATTCCTGATTTGCTATAAACATGACTATATAAAATAAATTTATTGAAATATGCATTCTGTTTTTGTAACATCAGAATTTATTGTTTAATTTTTAAAAACAATGCTCAAGGAACTTTTACTTGTATTAGACAATGATCATAGTCATATACCACAAATATACTATTAAAATAACCTAACAAACTTAGTATAATATATGTATCTGGAACTCAAAGAAAAGTATTTTATGTACTTTTTACCTGACTTTCATGTCATGTCAATGAATTGTAAAGGGAAAATAACTCAACTTTAAAAGTGCTACTCAGTGCTGCAGACATGGCTTAGCAATTTAGGATGCATTCTGATCTTTGAGAGGATGGAATTTGGAATTTGGTTCCCATCAGTCACCTACCTTAGATCATAACCAGCTGAAATTGCAGCTCCAAGGAATCCAATGCCCTCTTCTGGACTCCACTGATACTTTCACTTACTTACGCATACCCTCCTTCTACACACATACACATAATTAAAAAATAAAATCTTAAAAAACATGCTGCCATATCTTGGTTCCTGGGAATAAACTTATGAAATTAATTTATTAGGTTGAATTTCCCATGAAGCTCTATCCTTGGCTGCTGACATACACTTTTCCTCAGGCCACATAATGCCTCTCTTTATTTTTTCATTTGTTCAGAAAGAAAAGCTATCTCCCATGATTCCTTCCCTTAGAATAATAAATATTGAAGGGTTCGTTGTTTCTCTTTATTTAAAAAATATTTATTTAGCAATTTTTGAGAGCACAATAAAACATGAAAGTAGGTTTTTGAATATCCATTGTTTCATTTCCTTTAGCATTCTAATAAAAGAAACAAACTTAATTGTCAAGATGCTTCCTATAACTCTAGTAAGTCAGAGAAAATGAACATTAATGCCTACTTACTATTGGATTTATTTTTTCATTAAAAATATCCTTAACTTATGTGAAAATAGATCATTTGAAAACCTCACTGATGGAACAATCTAAAACCTTGAAGACAGATAAGCACACCTGTGAATTTTAATAATGTAAACATAATTATAAAAGAATAACAAATTTTAAGAACTTTATCGTATCCTGTCTTTATAACTTTACCCATTAATCACTTGATTTCTTCCTTTTGTTTTCTGTGCATACTCAAAATACCTTGATACAAAGTGATGTTGTGAGCCAAAGTAAATTTTAAAAATATAAATATACCATCTCTTTAAATAGATTTCAAACATATTGACCAATGATTCTTAATGAGAAATGAAATGAAAAAAACCTCATAATTTAAACATGAGGCTCACGTTTTCAAATAAGGGTCTGAAAACTTATACATTAGGATTTTTGTGCTTAAATTGGACTTTTTAAGAAGACAGAGTAAACATAAAAGCTAAAAGGGCATCATTCTGAGGAAAATATTTTCTACAATTTATTTAACGCAACATGCCAGGTATATTAGTTAATTATTTAAGTCCAGCTGACATAAACTTCGAGTAAAATTTTTAGCAAGTCATTCTGGTCAGGGTGTGGTGGTGCATGCCTTTAATCCCAGCACTTCGGAGGCAGAGGCAGGCTGATCTCTGAGTCAAGGCCAGCCTGGTCTACATAGTGAGTTCCAGGACAGCTGGGGCCATAGGGAAACTCTGTCTCAAAAAGACCAAAAAAAAAAAAAAAAACCCAAAGAATAGTAATTATATCCATTTTAAAAATTCTCCTACTGATGTCCAATTATTTCTGGAACATATTTTGAAACGACAGCTTGTCCAAATTGAATACCCTTTGAAATTTTGTAAAAATAACAAAATGTATCAAATATAGCTGTGTGGGCCTAATTCTGAGTTCTCTATTTTCTCCCATTAAATTATATGTCTATTGGTTTGAGAGTATAAAGTCCACCTCAATACCACTTAGAATGGATGCTGATGTTTATGTATTAGTTTATTTCTGTGATTTTTGCAGTCATTACAAGAATTTAAAAGTAATCTACCATATTTTCCAAAAGAAAACGGCTGGAATTTTGAAATATTATTCCATAAATCTGCAGAAAAAATTGTACAAAATTGACATTTTTTTTCTAAGATGAACAGTTTGAAAGCATGGGACAAATGCCCATTTATTTAGAATGTCTTTAGTTTCTTTCATGGACAGTTTAATTCAGAACATATAAATTCTTGGCATGTTTAATTAGCTCTACATCATGTTTAATTTTCCTTAAAGAAATTGTATACAGTATTGTGTTTTAAATTTCTGACTTCAAAATAGTTGTTTTTGTATATAGAAATACTAATACTATTTGTGTTACCTTAGTATCTCTCTTAGTTAAATTGAACATTTAGTTCTATGATAAGGAATTTTGGTCAATTTCATTAATAAAAAAGATTTCCAAGGCAGACATTCATGACATCTGTAAACTAGTAATTTTGTCTCTTTCTAATTGTTTGTTTCACTTCACTTTCTCTCCTTAATGCAGTTATTAAAACAACCTTCCTATTTGAGATGAAGTAGGCTTTCAGCAGGAATAG
>NW_008331140.1:71219-93115 GCF_000622305.1 Nannospalax galili
GAAATTATCAGTATAAAAGTTTACATGTTTTCAAAACCATAAAGTAAAACCACAAATAAATGAACTCATCATTAAAAATAAAAACTGATGGATGATAATGTCTAATGAATTCTCTTAAACATAATTTAAACTAATTTCATTATTTTAAAGTTAAAAATGCAGTATTATTTGTCCTGAGAGGCATAAAACTGGTGATCTCTTTATCATCTTATAGTGGCATTCCAACAGAAATTACATCTTTTTCAAGGGTCATTTCCCTTTCACCTGGTCTGTTTGTGTGATATTTTTTTTTAGCTTCTGTTATGGGAGATAATGTTGATATAGTTTCAAATATTAAGTAGTCTGACATATGTAGTACCAATTTTATTCATATTTTGTCATAATTTTGTGTATCATTAAATTCAAAATAGCTAATGTTTTATTGCAATTTTTGACATTATTCGTTAGCAATATTGGCCCCTGGTGGGTTTTTGGAAACTAATTTTGTTTATTGTATATGAAGAAAATACTTTAATTGAAGCATTTGAAAGAGGTTACTTAATCTTTCTACTTCTTTGAAAATTTGTTTTATTGAATTTTTGAAAAGTTCATACATTGTATTTTGATCAAATTTAGATCCCCTCACTTATCTGCAACTGCCTTTCTAAGCCCCCCACCATATATGTGTGTGTGTGTCTGTGTGTGTCTGTGTGTGTGTGTATACTAAGACTTATAAAGTCAAATTGTGTCCATAAATGCCCTTCTGTGTGGATTCATTCAATGGAACTTGGTCAAATTACTAAGAGCCTCACCCTTAAATGAGAATGAATCACTTCTTCCCATTCACAACTATCACTGATTGCCAATAGTTCTTATCTGTTTTACCATGTCTATTCTGGGTTTTTGTCTGGCTTGAGCTTATGTGGGATTTGTCCATGCTGCCACCACTGTTGTGAGTTCATTTGAGTAACTTACCAGCTGTTTCAAAACTCTGTTTGTTTGTGATTATCTACTTTCTTTGTCTCTTACAATCTTTCTGCCCTTTTTCCACAATGATCTCTGAAAATTAGAGGAAGAAATTCACCAATTGAGGCTCCCTCAACCCAGGTGTGTTAAGTTGACACTAAAGCTATCAAACACACCTTGTAAGGGTACTTCTCTGCTGAGAGCTGAGAGACACATTATGAGTATAACAGTAAGTCATCAGAAATCAGTTTAATTCTGTGTCTCTTTAGCAGAATATTTGTATTAAGCTTTTCCCCACAACTTGTAGACTTTCTACTCTGCATTTGCTAGACCTGATGTCATTGTCAGTTATGGACTCCACCCTATGAAGTGGACCTTAAATTCAGTTAGAAAGTGGTTGCTTATTCTTGAGACACTACACAGTCAGCATATCTTCCAGGCCAGTTCTTCTAACTTGCAGGATTCACAGCTGGGTAAGGTTCATGCTGTATTTTCTGTTCCAGTAGCTGGCATAGCACCTTCCAGTATGATGAAAGCTACAGAGTAGAAATGAGTCTTTGAAATTACCACTGGGTTGATATTATCTTGTCTGTTATAGTGTTAATGTATGTAATATCTTCAGCAATAGGTCTTACGATGAAATTCTGGTGGGTAACCCAGGAGAAGAGGCAGTGGCCACTATTGATTGAGGGTCTATGGGATCCCTGGTCAACAACTTCAAAACCAGTATTCCATTCCTGGCTCTGACCTTTTACTTTGCAAGCCTTTGGTATCTAGTAGGAGCAGTGTCCCTCAGTAATAAGGGAACACCTTTTACTCTCTTTTTAAAATATATATACATTTCAGTTATGAACCTTTTATAGTGGGAGGTTTCCATATGGGCTTTGGATATTCTTTGCCATATTCCCTTTTCTGCCCTACCCTCTATTTCCCCTCTCAATTTGACTCTTCCTACTCTATTATTCTCCCTTTGTACTTTATACCACTACCTCCCTCCCAGGGAGCTTCCACCCACAGATGCCCATTTATTAATTTCTTGACCTTTCTAGCTAGTATTCAGTTATGAGAGAGAGAGTGACTCTGGGTTACCTCACTCAGAAGTTGTGGGAGACTGGCTTGAGCCTAGGGTGAAAGTCTTAATGACAGCTATACAACAGACCTGAGGCAACGGCCAACCGTTGGAGCCACAAGGAGTGCCTTGTGACATTTGCTCCCATTGGCAGATCATGAGACTGATTCCTAGAGTTCACCACACCCTAATCACCACCCTTGAGACTCCAAATTGCAACACTTAGATATTGCAACAGCCTGGGTCACGTGGTTCCCAGGAATTCAGGCCCTGTATGGGAAACCGGAACCTAAGTAACCTGAAACCTATCATGCTAATAAGGTGTCTAACTCACAATGTCATGATAGGACACAGCCCTGCCAAAGATCTCAGTTGTAACTTCTTGATTGGACCCCTACCCCTATATAAGCTTGTACCCTTCTGCAATAAACTAGATCTGCATCACTGAACCTGGTCTCTCATGTCTGAACTTTTGCGGCTCTACTGACACAGTCTCCTCACCAGCCCTGGGGTCCAGGACCAGGCAGAAGTAGCTACCATTGGAGGCAGCGCAGGGTGAACAGAAGAGCTGCCTCAGCACTGAGCTAGAGGAAGAGCAGCCATAGCTTGTGGCAGTACCTAGGAGCAAAGGGCGGCACAGCTCTTCAGCTCCTATAGGCACCGCCCTGGGTCACTCTCTGTTCCCGCAGTGCTCACTAGGATTGCATCCGCGCCACCTGTAATTGGAGGGATGCCACCTCCAATCGCTTGGGCACCACCTGCGATCTCAAAGGCACCCAGAAGGCTGCGCCTATGCGATTTCAGGTGGCGCCCATACAATCGGAGGTGGGGCCCAGGAGGTGGCACCTTTGCTATCGCAGGCTGTGCCCCAGCGATCAGAGGGGGCGCCCCTGCAATTGCAGGCTGGCCCATGCAATTGGAGTCAGCACTGCCAGAACGGAGACTGCAGGCCGCACCTGTAGGAGCTGAGGAGTGGCACCCGGAGACAGCACCAGGAGAGTGGAGGGGCAGCTGCAGGTGGCAGCTGCAGCAAGAATGACTGTTTCCACTTTCATCCATTTACCTACAAATTTCTTAATTTCATTTTTTTAAATAGCTGAATAATATATCATTGTGCATACATACCACACCTTCATTATTCATTCTTCATTTGATGCACATGTAGATTTTTTCCAATTCCTAACCATTATGAAATAGGAAACAATGAAAATGGATGAATAGGTATTTCTGTAACAGGGTAATATCTCTTTGGGATATATGCCCAAGAGTTTTATGTCTCGATAAAATGGTAAATCAGTTTCCAGCTTTTTGAAGAAACTCCACACAGATTTACATAGTAGTTGCAGCAGTCTGCACCCAGCCCCCCAAAGCAATGGATAAGAGTTCCCCTTTCTTAGAATTAGTGAGGTTAAGGGAAAGAAGAAGCCCAAGAGAAGAACAGTAGGAAACTGGTGTTATCAAAGGAATGGGTAAAATGGGGGTATTTAAATGTGAGGGGGAGAGGGATTGTTATATAAGGAAAAATGAGCATGAAGGGGAAGAAGGAACTCAAGAGAAGGGGGTGCATAGGAGTAGGTATTATCAAGAGTGAAATGGGGAAAATGTGGACACTTTAACTGGGGAGGGAGGTGGGTGGGTTAGTGTGGCCACCCCCACTCTCCTGGTGCTGTTTCCTAGCACTGCTCCTCCTATCACATGGGCATCACCTGTGGTAGCTCTCTGGTAGCTCAGTGCCGACTCCAATCAAATGGGCACCTCCCTTCACTCCTCACTGGGTCTGCAAGCTCTGGCCACTCTTCTAAATGCTCGGTGCTGAGGCGCTCTTCTGCTCACCCTGCGCTGCCTCCAATCGTTGGTACTTCTGACCGGTCTGGACCCCAGGGCTGGTGAGGAGACTGTGTCAGAAGAGTGGTGTTCAGACACAGGAGACCAGGTTTGGTGATGCAGATCTTCTTTATTGTAGAAGGGCACAAGCTTATACAGGGGTAGGGGTCCAATCAAGAAGTTACAACTCAGATCTTTGGCAGGGCTTTGTCCTATCATGACACTGGGAGTCAGACACCTTATTAGCATAATAGGTTTCAGGTTACTTAGGTTCTAGTTTTCTGTATGAGCCAGGTTACTTAGGTTCTGGTTTTATGTAGGGGCCTGGATCCCTGGGAGCCACGTGACCCAGGCTGTTGCAATATCTTAAGTGCTGCAATTTAGAAGCTCAAGGGTGGTGATCAGGGAGTGGCAAGCTCTAGGCATCAGTCTCATGATCAGCCAATGGAAGAAAATGTCACAAGGCATTCCTTGTGGCTCCAGCGTTCCTGCCGTTGCCATGGGCCTGCTGTATGGCTGTCATTAAGACTTTCACCCTAGGCTCAAGCCTGTTTCCAACAAGTTAGACCATGGAGAGAGAAAAGAGAGATGAATAACCCTTCACTGGTGTGAAAACACAGAGATAAATATATTAGTTCAAAAGCCTATTGAAAAATTACACATATAATATCTCTGCATGATCCCATGTGTGTAGCTTAAGGCTATATAGCAAGAAACAGTTCCAGATAGGAGAATCCTCCCTTTAAGTTCTGGGCCATGGTATCCAATACACTTCCAAAATTACACAGGGTAGTGCCCACAACCTTTGATTGCCTCCCAGAAGTTGAAGGTAAGATTCTATTGCTGAAGACTGGGCATTACCTTAGACACAGGATTTGGTGTTAATGGAGCTGGAACTGACCTGGAAGCCCTATCCCCTGAGGCTAGTTCTCATAGTCTTGGAGAACATTATGCAAGCTGCTAAGGGAGAACATCAATCGAAAGTCAAACCCCAGCTTTAAGGTCTAATAACCACAACAGTGAATGTCACAGCAAACTATATTGGGAAAGTAGTGGCACTTTTATCTTGGGTAATCAACAGCTGCCTAATTGGACTTAAAGACCACTTAATGGGAGGAAATTCCTGTGTGGTACTATAAACATAGCCAAATACACATGGCTGGAGAGGTCATAGATCTTGGAGAAAACCCGAAGGTTGTTACTTCCATAGACAAATGGAATTTCTTACTATGGATCCTTATATTTACAGACAAGTATGCCTGTCACCACTCATCAAAGAAGCTTCTTTTGCAACAGAGGGAGACCATTACACAGTTCCTCAACTGGTCATCCACAGAGATTGCCTGAGAATCATTGAACCCAAAGTGGACACATCTGCAATGGAATCTCTTCACCTAACTCTCATGGAACATAGTGGAACAAGGAGTAGAGAGAATACTAATGAATCTCTCAAGTCTTATCAAAGAAGCTCTCTCATGCAACAGAGGGCTAAGAAAACAAAAGTACACAAATGATCAGTGTATAGAGAATTAGGAGTCTGCAGAGTGTGGATCCTTGGAAAGGATTCCTATATTAATCATCATCCAAGGAACCTTTGCATAAGATGGGGGCAGAAAGATTGTAATAACTACGGGAGGAGTACATTACCATATGGAAATAGAGTCTTACAGGCTCCTGTGGCCTTGCTCATATGAATGCACATTACTGGTTTCAGCATGCACAAGACACTTGCAAAATCATGCAGCCAAAACCCAGGCATAGAACTGGGGAAATGGGAAACAGGCCCCAATCTTAGACAAAGAACTATTGGTGACTGATACCTGCTGGGTGAGGAAGAGTTGATCTTAAAGGGAAGGACTCTAGATAGGCTGACTACACCTCACTGAATGAACTTACATTGAGGGATATCAGAAGACACAAACTTGACTCGATAGGCTTTAACACAAATGACAGGATGCACGAAACACAGTGGGGGTGGGGACAATGACACATGGTTAGTGGGGAAGTGCCGGGGAATTGAACCAGCGACCCCCGGGCAGTGATGATTGGGGATGACTAAGCATGCTGTTCACCTTCCCACATCGCCCCCAGTACTGGGGAAACTCAGATGCAATGGGGAATCTAGTCAAGCAGGGACTCATTTATTACAGGTATTACAGAGCTTATAAAGGCACCTGGAAATCCCCCCTCCCCCCCCCGAGGGTGTATCTTAAGGATGGTCACGCACTGATCGTTAACTCCTCAGCAGTGTGGAAGTATTCTTCAGACTTTACAAAGCAAGCCAGGCCACGCCCCCAGTAACTTCCTTTCAGACCTATGCAAGGTGGGGCCTTTAGGTCCCCACATATCCCCCTTTTAATTTTATTTTAAGGCCAGACTGACTTTATTTCATGGGTTACCCACCTCATAGATGGCTCCTTGAGGAGAGATGTCTATCTCCTTCCTCTAATCTTATGCATTTTTGCCTGTTTTAGGTTGTGTCATCTCTGACCAAGCCTTGCCCGTCATTGGATCATACACCTAGCCATGTGCATGTCCTGTCTTAGGAGTACTTGTCATGGGACATCTTACCCATCATTGGCTAAAAAATTGTCATGATTAAGGGCAGCTGCATGGGTATTGCCAGCCCGTGACAGTCTTAGTCTCTGCCTAATTCAGTTAGCCAAGTGTGGGCAATCGGAGGGGGTCCTGGGGGAGTCTCTAATCATGAGGAGGTGGACCGTGGCCATTCCAAGGGTCCTCTGTCACCGAATTATCTGGTAAAGACATTTAAAGATAAGCATTATCAAGATAAACAAAGCAAATCAAGGCATAGGACATGTTGAAATACTTCTGAGACCATATACCTTTTAGCCAATCAGCCAGTTGTAGAGGCTGACTGGCAATGAAGGCAAGGAACTGGGTCCTTTACCTCAGATGGATATAAATAAAGAGAGGAATTTTGTCTCATGAACTATTGTCCATGGACTGTCATGCTAGTCAGTTGGATCCTGGCCTAAGCCCTTAAGTTTTTTTGCAGGCACCCATATGGGGATTGAATATCCTGTAGGGTAAACACACCCAAAGCCTCAACCCATGGTTAGGAATGGATCTGGGCCTTTCCATTGCCCCGTAATGGGGTCCTTCCACCTTACCCATACCTCAGGTCTCTGATCCTGTCGTCCCCAATGCTTCTGAAACTGGGATTCCAACTGATTTTTTTTGAAAATTAAGAACATTAATAGTGAATAAGGCCGTACCCAACTGTTGGTGGGGGCTTATTCCCCCTTTTTGTTTTTGTAATTGAATTTTTAGGTCTTAATGGTTGCATTCTATAATGGCTTGACCTTGGGGATTGTAGGGAATTCCTGTATTGTGTTGAATTCCCCAAAGTGAGAAGAAATCTTGTAAATTTTTACTCACAAAACATGGTCCATTATCAGTTTTAATTCTTTGGGGCAATCCCAACGTAGCAAAGCACTGGAGAAAATGAGACTGAGCATATTTAGACTTCTTTCCTGTATGAGCAGTAGCCCAAAAGGCATGTGAGAATGTGTCGATGGATGCAAAAACATAGTTAAGCTTTCCAAAAGGAGCACAGTGTGCGACATCCATTATCTATAAGGAATTGGGCTTGAGTCCACTGAGGTTTACCCCTGGGTATTGCAGAGGCGGTACTTGTACACAATAAGCCATCTTGTCTGCCTCTGCATTGCCTTGGGATAAAAGCCCAGGCAATCCTTTGTGCCCCCTAAGATGCTGTAAGAAAATAGGGCTTCTGTCTCTCTAAGGAGCTTATGAGTCTGAATACTGTCAGAGAACAATGGCCATGAGTTCCTTGATTTGAGCTTCTTTTCGGTTTCTCCACATCTGCCCCAGTTAGTGAAAACATTGTAGGCTTTTAGTAAGGACTCCCTTGGCCCGGATTCAGTGAGTGCTGCTGCTGGCGGGGCTGTAACACTCAGGGGCAGGGTGGTAATCCAGCTGCCAGCAGAATGGATGGGACAGGGCACCCCCAAGCCACCTTCCCCAAACCGGGCTTTCCCACCTTCCCAGAGCCGGTTGCGGGCCACCGCCAAAGGTGTTTTTTTTTTTTTTTTTCAAATGTGCCTGGTGGCTGCCGCCGGCTACTGTCCAGGGGACAGTACCCCCACCTGGCTTTCACGCAAGCCCCTGA
This sequence comes from Nannospalax galili, assembly GCF_000622305.1. Taxonomy (NCBI): domain Eukaryota; kingdom Metazoa; phylum Chordata; class Mammalia; order Rodentia; family Spalacidae; genus Nannospalax; species Nannospalax galili. The sequence continues at coordinate 79,214 of NW_008331140.1, forward strand.
CCCGTGCATGTTTTAGTTCAAGGCGGGTGAGGTGTGTGGCTTTCACCGCAGACCCCGTGCTCTCAGCTCCACCCTGCCTTTCTGCTCGGGAGGTTCTGAAGCTGGCCAGGGCACACCCAAGGTGCTGCTTGTTACTTTGGCCACTTTTGAATTCACTTCTGTTGCATTTCTGCATTCTTCCTCAAACTCTTTCCATGATTGCCATGTATCCCCAGTAAAAACATTAGCCCCAAGTAGCCAGGGAGCCAAATGAATTGGCTCTTCACAAAACTTTTGAGCTACCAGATCTGACAGATCCAATCCCCTGCTTTTAAGCATATCTCTCAGCACTTTAAGCACCAGGTCCTCAGATTTAAAAGTTGCATTACCCATCTTTCGGGTCTTGTTTACCCCAAATTTCCGATTGGCCCCAATCCGTTTTTCTTCTTTCTTTCTTATTTTCACCTTCCTTCGAGCACCACCCTGGGTGCCAGTTCCCGGGGGTTCGAACCAGTGACCCCTGGGCAGTGATGATTGGGGATGAGCAAACACATCATTCATCAGCCCACGCAGCCCCCAATACTGGGAACACTCAGACGCAATGGGGATTCTAGTCAAGCAGGGACTCATTTATAACAGGTATTACAGAGCTTACAAAGGCAACTGGAAATCCCCCCTCCCCACCAAGGGTGTATCTTAAGGATGGTCACGAGCTGATCATGCACTCCTCAGCAGTGTGGAAGTATTCTTTAGACTTTCAAAGCAAGCCAGGCCTCACCCCCAGTAACTTCTTTTCAGACCTATGCAAGGTGGGGCCTTTAGGTCCCCACAGAGAAGGGTATATAAAGATGGTTAAGTTGCTATGTATAAAATACACAAAAAATCGCCAGGCGTGGTGGCACATGGCTTTAATCCCAGCACTTGAGAGGCAGAGGCAGGCAGATCATTGTGAGTTCAAGGCCAGCCTGGTCTACATAGTGAGTTCAGGTCAGCTGGGACTACAGGGAGACCCTGTCTCAAAAAGATAAAAAACAACAACAACAAAAAACAAATAAAAAGTACACAAAAAATCAATTAAAAATTACAAAAAAAAGAGTTCTCCTTTTTCTATATCTTTACCAGCACTTGTAGATGTTTGATTTTGGATCTTAGGGACTCTCAGTCCAATGAGATGAAATCTCAAAGTGGGTTTACTTTGTATTTCCCTGACAATTAAAGATGTTGAACACTTTAAAATTTATTTCTTATCCACCTGCATTTCATCTTTGAGAACTCCCTGTTCATGTACTTGTCCCAATTTTTTATGTTTCATTTTATGAGTCATTTGTGTATTCAGATGCTAACCCTCTGTCAGATGTATACCTGGCAAAGATATTTTTCCAACTTTGTAGGTTGCCTCTTCATTGTAAAGATAGTGCCCTCTGCTTTATAGAGGCTTTTTAGTCTCATGAGGTTCTATTAGTCAATTTTTGGACTTAATTGCTTGAGCTACAGAAGTCCTGTTCAGAAAGACGTTTCTTGTTCCTGTAAGTTCCAATATATTCCTAACATTATCCACTATCTACTGGGTCTTACATTGAGGTTCTTGGTCCATTTGACATTTACTTTTGTACATGGTGAAGGCTAGAGATCTCATTTCATTTTTCTATATGCAGCTGTGCAGTTTGACCAGCACCATTTCTTGAACATGTACCAGTTGTTTACCATACTGTCTTTTCTCCAGTGTGAATTTGTGGCTCCTTAGTAAAAACTTGAGTGAACTGTAATTTCACAGACTTAAATAGGTGTCCTCAATTCTATTCCATTGATCAGTGAGTCTGTTTTTATGAAGGTACCTTGCTCTTTTTATTACTATATTTCTGTAGTACAGTTTGAGATTAGGAACTGTAATGCCCCTAGCAGTTCATTTATTGTTCAGAATTATTTTAGTTCTCCTGGGTATTTGTGTTTTGATATGAAATTTGACATTATATTTTTCAATTTCTGTGAAGAATTTTGTTGGAATTTTAATGGAAATTGCATTGAATTTGTAGTTTGTTTTGGTGGGATAATCATTTTCACTATTAATCATCCTTATCCATGAGCATGGGAGTTCTTTCCATCTTCTGGTTATCTTTTTAAAATTTTTTCCTAAATTTCTTAAACTTTTTATTGTACACTTTCTTCCCTTCCTTGGTTAGATTTATTCCAATATATTTTATAGTTTTTGAGGCTATTGTGAATGGGATCGTTTCTCAGATTTATTTCTTGGTAGATTTTCTATTGTCACTTAGGAAGACTACTGTATTTGGGGTGTTAATTTTATATCCCACTACTTTGCTGAATGTGTCAATTCTAGGAGTCTACTTGTGGAGTCTTCAGGACTTTTTATGTAGAGAATCATATCATATGCAAATAAGGATACACTGACTTCTTTGTTTCCAATTTATATCATCTTTATCACCTTCATTGTTTTTAATTGGTCTAGCTAAGATTTCAACTACTGTGTTGAATAAGAATAGAGAGAGTGGGCATCCTTTGTTCATGATTTTAACGGTAATGATTTAAGTTTTTCTCCATTGAGTATGATGTTGGCTGTGGGTTTGTGGTATATTGCCTTTATTATATTGAGATATGTCTCCTGATATTCTCTGTGATCTTTATTATGAATAGATGTTGGATTTTTGTCAAAGGCCTCTTCTGTATCTAATGAGTAGATCTATTTATGTGCTATTTATTTATAATTAATTAATTAATTAATTAATTAATTTATTTATTTATTTATTTATGTTGGACCATTCCTGCATCTCTTGGATAAAGCCAGCTGGATCATGGTGGATAATCTTTTGAAAATGATCTTGAATTAATTCTGTTTGCAAGAACTTTATTGAGAATTTTTACATCTATGTTCATCAGAGAAATTGGTCTACAATTTTCATTTTTGTTGGATGTCTGGTTTAGGTACAACTGTAATCCTGTCTTCATAAAAAGAGTTTGGTAGCATTCCTTCATTTTCTATTCTAGGGACTAATCATAGGAGTATTGGTATTAGTTCTTTGTGAATGTTTGGTAGAATTCAGTGATGTAACCATCAGGTCCTGGGCACTTTATAGTTGGGAATTTTTTATTACTACAGCAATTTCATTGGTTGTTATGGGTCTGTTTAAATTACATATGTCATTTCAATTCAACTTTGGTAAGCCCTGTACATCTACAAATTTATCCATTTCATGCTGATTTTCTAGGATAGTGGAATATATTTTTTTTCTAAGTATGTACTTACAGATTTCTGATTTTCCAGTGTCTATTTTAATGTTTAAAGCTTCCCTTTTTATCTATGACTTTATTAATTTGGATCCTCTCTCAGCTTCTTGGATAATTGGATCAATGTTTGACTGTCTTATTCATCTTTTCCAAAAACTAACTCCTTCTTTCTTTGACTTTTCATACTGTTTTCTTTGTTACTAGTTCCTTAATTTTGACTTTGATTTTTAAAAAATTTCTTCCCATGTACTCTTTTCATATGTTCTTTGTTCTTGGCTTTCCAAGAACATCATCATTTTTTATGTTTCTAATTTCGTGGTGTAGACAACACTATGAATTTTCCTCTTTGGACTACCTTTGTTGTGTACCATAGACATTGGCATGTGGTCTTTTCATTTTCATTAAATTATAGCAATATTTAAATTGCCTAATTCATCCCTCACTTGGTGCAAATTTCATTCAGTAGTTTGTTGTTAACTTGCATATGTTTGTATACTTCCCCCATTTTTAGTTTTGTTACTATCTAGCTTTATTTCTTTGTATTCATATAGAGTACAGCATGATATTTCTACTTTCATAAATTTGTGGAGCCTTGCTTTATGCTCAAATATGTGGTAAATTTTGGACAAAGTTCCCTGGGTTGCTGAGAAGAAAGATTATTTTTCTGCTATTTGCCTGGAATGTTCTGTAGATATCTGTTAGGGGCATTTGATTTATGGTGTCTTTTAACTCCAGGCTTTCTTTACTTTTTGTCTTGTTGACATGCTTATTGGTGACAGTGGGGTATTTAAATCACCCATTATCACTACATTGAAGTCAATATGTAATTTTAGATCAAATATTGTTTCTTTAATGAAATTTTGTGCACCTGTGTGTGGTTCATATATTTTTAAGATTGTAATACACTCCTAGTATGCCTTTCCTCTAATGAGTATGAAGTGATCTTCCCAGTCTCTTATGACTAGTTTTGGTTTGAGGTATATTTTGTCAGATAGTAGAATAGGTAGACCTGCTCTATTGTTACTTCCATTTGCTCAGGATATCTTTTTCTATCCTTTTACTTTAAGGTATTTCCAAACATTGTTGGTGAGGTAAGTTTCCTGGAAACAGAAATCGTTGGATCTTTTTTACTAATCTAATCAGTTAATCTGTGTCTTTTCTACTGGGGAGTTGAATACATTACTATTGAGAGTTACCATTGATCAATGTTTATTAATTCTTCTTATTTGGGTGTTTTAGTGAGGTTTTTTGTATCTTTTTTATTGACATAATGTTATAGAATAATTTATTTAGACTTTGTGTCCTTTTGAGAGTGTTTAGTCTTCTCTTCAGACTGAAGTATTCCACTGAGTATTCGTTGTAGAGCTGATTTAGTGGATATAAATTCCTTAAATGTGTTTTTATCATGGCATTTTTTTTCTTTCTCCTTCAATAACAGCTAAAGATTTGCTGAGTATAGTAGTCTGGGTTGGAATTTCTGTTCTTTCCTGTGTAGAATGTTAATGCATACTCTTCTGGCTTTTATAGCCTCCATTGAAAAGTCAGCTATTATTCTGATAATCCTGCCTTTATACGTGACTTATTGTTTCTTATAGTTTTTAATACCTCTTCTTTGCTTTCTACATATAGAGTTTTGACTATTATATGATGTGGTTAGTTTCTTTTGTGATACTGTCTACCTGCTGTTCTCTATGTGTCTTGTGCCTTGATAGGTATCTCTGTCCCAAGATTTGGGAAACTTTCTTCTATGATTTTATTTAATGTATTTTCTTTGTCTTGATTTTTTTACTTCTCATTCTTCTATGCCTATGATTCATAGGTTTGATGTTTTCACAGTGTCCCAAAAATTTTGTCAGGTTATGGTCAAGCTGAATAGTGCTTAGTGCTCACTTTCGGGGGAATTTTATATTGGTAAGTAAACAAGGTGTAAAAAGTGCCCTAGGGCTATAACTTTTGAGATAAGTTTCCAAGGTTGACTGCTCAGGGTTCTGAAACAGCAGTGTGAGCTTGTGTTTTTCTAGGTGAAGAGCTCAGCTGATAGATCAGGCTGGGACAGTCACAGGTCTCCAGGCACAAAGATCCTAGCAAGCCAAGCTGGTCTGAGTGCCAGGCAGATCTGGGAAAGCTCCTAGCAGCACACAAAGTTCCTAGCAGAATTGAGATGGTGAAGGCAAAGTGCAAGCACACTTGGGAAAGAAATTTTGTCAGGGATCACCTGGGAATGCTCCCAGATCTAGGTGTCCACAAGGATTTTAATAGCACAGAAATGGTGGGTACAAAGAGGTGTGGGGAACAGAATACAACATGGCATTTCTTCCCAGGAGAATCCAAAGGTCCTTGTGGAACTGAAATCATGCATCTCACAGAAGTTGGGGGAGGGGGCATGTTTCCAGATCTGGGGGCTCATTAAGGGTCCTAAGAGATCATATTTTGTTTCTATAGAAAATATATAGTAGAATATGTATTAAATTTTCTCCTAAATATTTGGGGAATTATTCATTTAAGTTTTTTTACACAGCTTTTTTTCTTCAAATGTAGCATAAATTTCTTCAGTCCCTTGGCAAATAGGTATTTTTATTTAATGTTACTTGAGATTTGACATTTAATAAGCATTCTTGTATTTGTGTTGCTAATGACTGAACATAGGATTTAAGCCATGTTCTACACCTGAGAAATATCCTGTGCCCAGTATCTGACAGCTTGAATAAAATTGGTCGATTTAAAAAAAAAATATGTTAACTTATGCGCTTAAACTTATTATGCTTTTATTTTACTTAAAAATGGCAAGATTTTTAGCAATGTCCCCTTTAAATTTTAAGATTGATGATCATGTTGTGTTCTATATTTATTACTTCTTTGTTAGTACTGGAGAGTTTTATCCATTATGTCACCATTTAATGGACATTATTGTTATTACTATTGTTATTATTTTCATTATTTTTATTACCTATTTAAACAACTCTGTTTTTATATTATTTGCTTTCCTCTACTTGTTTGGGAATAGTTTACTCCTAATTCTAAGCAGTCTACATAAAATTCACACTCATTTAGAAATTGTGTTGATTCTAATGAAACTTTAGTGTCAAAAAGTTACCTCTTATTTTTTTTAACTACACTTCACGTATTTTGTGTATTTCACTTTATTTAAATCTATGTGCTTTTGTGAAATTTAGTCATTGATCTATTGAATTTATTTACAGTCATTTGAGTATTTTACTTCCTAGGCTTTCTGTTAGATTCCATTTTTTATCAGATTGCATGTTTTGCACAATTCCAATTACTATAAAATTATCTTCAATTATTTTATGCAGTGTACATACTCTCCATGATTGACCTATGGACACTCCAACAATGGTGTACTCTGCTTGGTGAGGTAGAATTTTATTTTTGTGGGGTTGTCGGGGGAGGTGTTGAGACAAAGTATCACTATACTGGCCTGGCTGTCCAGGGACTCATTATGTAGACCAGATTGATCTTGAACTCACAGAGAGCCACCTGCCTCTGTCTCTTGTATTTCAGGATTAAAGGTGTGTCTAACATGTCTAACTCTGGTTAAGATGGATTTTTGAATACTAATTGAAATGTGTTGTTTACAGATATTTCACAATTTTACTGATGCTCTGAGCATTAACACATGTTCAGTGGAAGTTGGAGTCATTAAGTACAATTAGTGATAGACTTGTTTTTTTTTAATTATTTACTAGATTTTTAAAATTCTGAATATTTTATATGCATTTATTTATTTTATGTGAAAGGGGGGTGTGTGGTATGCATGTTAAGGTCAGGGGACAAGTTTAAGGGGTTGTTTAACTCCTTCTACTATGTGGGTCCCTGAGTATGAGCTCAAGCTGTCAGGCTTCATAGCACAGACCTTTACCCACTGAGCCATCTAGATGCTCCCTAGTTATTATTTCATGTATTTTAGGCAGTATTGCTTGATATGCACATGTTTAGAATCACTATCATCTGCTGTACTCATTTTTTAGAATGAAACTCCCTTCTGTATCTTCAGTAATGATCTTTGCTCTGGGTATGATATAAATTAAAACCACCACTATATTGACTTTCCACCATTGGTTTTTTTTTTTTTTTTGCAAGATTCTTAGATACAAAATATTTCTTATTTTAAAGAGTGTATTGAGATGCTTTGTATTAAAGGTAATTATCTTGTTTAAATCTACTGTTTATATTGTTCTCCTTTCTTCTGTGTCTTCTGTTTGTCTTGGTTTCTTGTGGGGTTTAAATATGATTGTAGATTATATAGTGATTAATTTACAGTATGAGTATGCATATTACTGTTCAGAGTAATTTCTATGAGTATTGCAACGTGTATAGTTACCTTATGATAGTCCAAAGTATTGATACTTAACATTTTATGTGGAAACCTCACTTTCATATAATACATTTTTCTATTCACTTTAAATTCACTTTATTATTTCCTTTACTTACACTGATCACCATAACCAAATATACTTATAACTTTCTTCTTCTAGTATTAAATAAGATTTTTTATATATTTTTATTTTGTTTTGAGACAGGATTTCATTATATAACCTAGCTGGACTAGACCTTGCTATGTAAACCAGGCTGACCTCAGACTCACTGATATCACTATACTTCTGTCTTCTGAGTGTTGAGATTAAAGAACTGTGCCACCACACTAGGCAAGCAAGCTTTATAACTTCATAAGAAGGAAGGTCTTTTGTATATATCTGTTTTCACTATTCTTTCATTCTCCAAAAGTTCCAAGATTATTTTAAAAATTATTTTCTATTGGTTCAAAAAAATTCTTGTATCTAACATTCAACAGCAGGATTATGAAATATAAATACCCTTAATGGTTCACTCCTTTTGGCAAATATGCAAAGTAATATTTTATTCATTTGTAAATGTAGAATTGGTAGCATCAAATATATCCAACATGTTTCATCAGCTTCAATGCCTATACTCCAAAGCTTTCATCACTCTCCATCCAAAATCATATAATTACACATATACATATATCTAGCCATTTAATCCTAAATGCCATAACTGAGAACAGGATTACTCTAAAAAGAAGCTTCCATGCTTTTCCTTTCAAAGTTTTCTACTCAATAGAATACAAAAAAGTCTTTTAAAAATTATTTAGTTATTAACCACATACTTAGAAGAAGCATTTCATTACAACAGCATTGACATATTCAATAACAATTTCCTGAGCTAAGATGCATCTCTCAAAATTGGCTATAAATTTTTTGGTTTACAGTTGAATTATTACAGTTATACAATATTGTACCTAGTATAAACCCTATAAGACATAAAATTAAATGAGGTTTTAACCTTTAAAAATGATCTCCATTTCATTATTAAAATACACAGTTTCATACAGAAAAACTAATTTTTAATGCAATTGACATTAAGATGTTTGCACATGCGTTTCTAATCTCTATATATCTGATTATTACTAGTCACAGTTGGTTACTTTCTGAGCTCCTTGGCATTTAAGCATGGGTATAAATGTGTCAGGTAGATTTCAATGGTAATGTGTCACATCTACTAATTATTAAGGAGCAAAGTTTTATGGTTTGAAGAATTATTATTTTTTATCATTATTTTTTAAAAAATTTTAATAACTACATGATTAGAAGAAGCATTTCACTACAGCTTTAATATATTCAGTAACATACTCCAGAGCAAGAGTACATCTCTTTGACAAGTGTGTGCAAGTTTCTAGGTTCACAGTTGACTTAATACAGTTATACAATATTGAATTCAGTATAGGCCCTGTAAGACATAAAATTGAATGAGTTTTTTACCCTTTAAAAAAGATCTCGATTTCATTTTTAAATATATTGTTCCTTGCAGAAAGACTCATCGTTTTGCTACTAACACTGAGATGTTGGCACATGCATCTCTAATCTGTATGTATCTGATTATTACTATTCATAATCGGTTGCAGTTGGATCCTTGGCGACTGTGTATGTCTATAAAGTCATTGGGTAGATTTCAATGGTAATGTTTATCACCTCTACTAATTAGCATGACATAAATTTCCATGCTTCCTCCTCAAATATATTTTTAAAATTTTTTGATGTTTTTTTTTGTGTGTGTATATCACACAGAACATCCCAAACCATCTTATTCCCACTTCCCAGTAGGCACCCTCCCATAGCCCCGCCCCCCACTAGAGCTCTTATACTCTGTCATCCCTGCTACTGTCCACTATGTTGTCAGCACCCCAGCCGTTTTCCAGTACTTGTCCATCTGGTGAATCAAGTCAGCCTATATAGAGGCCTTTGTTTTAGGAGGGTCAGCTGTTCCTCATCTAGCAGCAATCAGTTGTCAATATTCCTTTAGATAAGATTGGGGCCTGCTGTTCATTTTCCCAGTTCTATGCTGGGTTACTATCTGGGGTAAAGGTAAAGGAAAATTTCCTTTTTTAATCCACGTATATTCGTTGTACAATTGGATGAGCATCACATTGATTTTTTTCATTCAAATATACATTTTGCTTTGAGCATATGCATGCCCATACCATTTTGTGCCCCTCCACTCCCATCCTGATAGTTTCATTCCTTTACACATTTAGCCCCGTGTATTAGATCACATTACAAATGATGAAGACTTGCTAAATCTATGATAGATACTGCTGATTTCCAATTGTCACCTCATCCTAGAAATCAGATTTAAAAAGCGTTTTCTTAGTATTCTTTGAACTCGAGGTACAAAGCAGATATAAAAGGGACCAACCACAAACAAAAGTGCGTGTTTCAAACTTTTCCTCAAATAGTTATTTCGAATCCAATTCTACTTGTTAAAGCGAGTAATATTCATAACTCTTACAGTGTGGTAACAAGGAAAATACTAGTGATGGAGACTTCAAAGATTTAAGACAAGAATATGCATACAGGCATACATATATATTTAAAATGAGGAATTGCACAGATGACTCAGTGATTAACAGAACTTTCTACTCTTCCAAAGGACCTGAGTTTGTTTTCTACACATGTAAGGTGGCTCACAACCACCTGTAATTCCAGTTCCACAGTATCCGACACCCTCTTCTGGCCTCTTCTGAGACCTGTGTGGACACATACACAAACGTATACACATAGATAAAGCAATAAAAATAAGATGATATGATGGATATTTGAATGTATTCCAGCACACTTACTAATGATTTGAGGAAATGAATTAAAAATATGATGGGATATGATATGTTAATAATTGTGTGTAAAACAGTAAGACTACTTGAAAGATTTCACGTGATTGGTTGACTTTTTGGAAATATAAAATTCACTGCTTAGTCAGAGAAAATCAGTATTGCATAATGTAAAAGTTTAGAAAAACACTGCATTAGGAAAATACTCCATTGAATCATTGTGCTTAGAAAGATTTCCTTACTATATTTCAGGAAAAAAAATGCTTTCTAATTTGAAATAGCAAAACAATCATGTAGCATCTATGGTTAGTATTGCCATGTAAGCTGCTAGTACAACACAGTTGGGCTGTCTGTAATTGGGCTGCTGCATGTTAAAATAAATATCAATTGAACCAGAGCAGTTCAGGCTTTTACCCTATGTCAATGTGATGGGCAATGGGAACTCAGTTGTAAGGACTGAGTCCATTTGGAAAATTCACATTTCAAAAAAGCATGTAATAATATTTGCATAAAATATAAAACCAACCTGAAGTCAAATGAGAATAAAATGAGGATATAAAAATACATAATGGCATAAAATTCAAATAACAAGTATCTATGTATTCTGTTTTTGTCAAAACAACAAAGTTGATTTATTTATGTGATGTTGCATTTCAATTATATTATTCAATTATATAATTATATTATATTATTAATAATTTTACTTATCCATCTAAACATTTTATAATATATACGGGCTGTTTATTCCATGTTGTAATATATAATTAGTCTAGTTATTGAGTATTTGAAAATTTATGATATATAGTGTGGTTGACTGCATGTAGATGATTTTATAATTTCTATGTCTCACTAGAAAAGACTTTCACTAATTTGTAATTATAAAACATTTGTGCAGCCTTTTCCTTTAAAGATATTTGAAAAAAGGAACAGTAATAGCCCTGCTTTTGCTTGGTGGATCACACTTTTAAAGTCCAGCACATGTGAAGCAGAGGCAGGTAGATGTCTGTGAAACTGAGGCCAGTTTGGTCTACACGGTGAGTTCCAGACCAGCTGGGGCTAGAAGGAGGTCCTAATTCCAAAAACCAAACAAAAAAAAAAAACAATAAAACAGAACCCAAAAGGGCAGTACAAATAGGTTAATGATTCAGAATATTAGAGCAAAACCTATTTTCTTTATGCAATAGTTGCTATATTTTCTTACTGTTTGATGATAAGCAATTATCTTTCATTAGAAACATTTCTACAATTTACAGCATTCATTGTTCACTCAATATACTTATTTGATAAATATTTATTATTCCCTCAAATGATCAGTTATTTTAATTGCCTTGTTTTTCTCTGTGTTCGTAATCTCATTGCCTTTTATTCTCCCATTATTGTTTTGTTGACACTTCATATTCAATTGCATGTATTTTCACAATCAGCCTTCTATATTATATATCCTCATTCTTTACCTTTCAATTAAGAAAATAGTTATTGCAAAACCATAAATTTTGTGCCTATATCATAGTAAAATATGTACAACAATGGAATATAATAAAGGAACCAGAAATAAACTCACTCAGCTATAACAGCCTGATTTTGACAAGCGTGTCAAAAATGAACATTGGAAGAAAAAGACCTCTTGAAGACATTCTACTGGGAAATATGAATTACATACAGAAGAAGTAAATTACACCTATGCCTTTCAACCTGCAGAAAAATTACCTCAATATTCATCAAAGACCTTAATATAAGCTCTGAAACTATGAGAGCCAGAGAAAAACATGGGGAAAACATTTTCTTAGTAGAGACAGTCTGAAAATGACTTAAAATACCATAGTAAACAACCACAAAATTTGACAAACGACATTACATGAAATTAGAAAGCTTCTTCATGGAAAATGAACTCATTACAAAAATTGAAAGAAGACAAACCAATGGGACAAAATCTTGGCCAATTTGCATCAGAGAAGAGGTTGATATCTAGAGTATAGATATATATTTCAAAATTTTAACACCAAAAAATCATTCAGTCAATTAAACATATATGACCAATGAATATTTGAAAGAAGTTTCAAAATGAAAATTAAAATTACTTTGAAATTCTATCTTGCCACAATCTTGTCATAGACTGAGAACTATTGGAGAATGATTGCTACTGGGTGAGGGAGAGTATGCCTTACATACATTCCCTAGATGGGCTGACTAGACTCCAGTGGATGAATTTACACTGAAGGACATCTAAGTACAAAGTCTTGACTGGCTAGGACCTAACATGTATGACAGAATACATGAGTTCCAGTGAGGGGATGTGGGAGGCATGGATGGCGAAGAGGATTTAAATTTGATTATGAACTGTTGTATGAAATTACAAAAGCTCAAAATAACTAAAAGAAAATAAAGACCATTTGCAACCACTGAGGACAAGTAAAAGTGAAAGGTTTTGACTATGTGACAGTACCAATTAACATGACTGGGTTTCTTTAAAGGAGTCTTACAGACCAGATTAAAAAAAAAACAGAAATTCAAAACAGTTGAATTATTTCATTACTTAATTTCCAAATGGGTGTCAAGGTTATTCACACCTGTTTCCTTTTATAATAAAAATCCTTTAGTAAATTAAAAAAATCATTAACTTAAGAAGTTTTGGATTAAAATCTGTGTGATAATATGTAAATATTCACATTTTTATTTCTGCTACCTAAATCAACATGTATCAATGTCAATATGTAGAAATTAATATACACAATATTTATTTTAATTAAACGATTACATATTAGACTAATGTGGTAATATAAAAATACAGATGAGTGAGATGATTCTAAGCATTTTATGCACATCTTTACTAAGTTTTGTTTGGAGAAAATTTAATAGATTATACTAATAATAAGTAAATAAAGCAAAATTCTATTTACTTTCTGAAGGTAATCAAATAAAATGTAATAAAATGAGGCATGTCCAAAAGATTTAAATTTATGGGTGCAAAAGAGAAAGACTCATTCAAACTTCTTAGAATCCTAAAAACCCCCAATTCTTCTATTCTCCTTTCTTTAATATCAAAATTAAAATTACAGGGCTGAAGAGATGACTCAACAGTTAAGAGTACATACTGCTCTTGGAAAGGACCAGAATTTAGTCCCCAGCACCCATGTTGGCCAGCTCATAACTGCCTGCAGTTCCAGCTCCAGGGCATCTGATGCCTTTTCTCGATGCGTAAGGCACCTACGCTCACACATAAATATATCACACTCCACACATTTATATATATAATTAAAATTAAAAGACATCTTTAAAAAAGTAAAAGTTAGGCAGTGTGGCATAGATATCATCCCTAACTGGGCTTAATTCAAATTAAAGCCTCCTTCCACATCTGTCTTTCTTTCCTTTTTACTGTACTCATATGTTTAATACTAAATATTATTTATCTTATTTCCCTACTGATAAGAGTTACAGGAGTACAGTTTATAAACTCTATAAATACTCAGTATCCCTCATTTCATGGACTGTCTGGTTTACTAATATCTATAGAAATTAAAAAAACAAAAGCACCATTTTTA
>NW_008331140.1:93181-95642 GCF_000622305.1 Nannospalax galili
ATATTCACTAAAACTAAAATATATTCAGTAAATAGTGTTGCTATTTATAGTCTATTTATAGTCTTCTCCAGTTAGATGTATGGAATACTACTAGAGTGCATGCATTAATCAAAATTTACCTGCCTTTAAACAGAATATTTTACTATTTCTTGCCCTGTACATAATGTGCCTTTGGATTATAGGAACAATATTATGTACTTGATAATTTTACATTCACTCTTAAACTATGTCTGCTAAATATAACAAGATGAATGTTAAGCAAAAAAAGTAATTTTTACTTTAATATCATTATACAAGACACATTACAAAATACAAGTCTTTACACAACAATGTGACATTATTCTGAAAACTTTAATAGCCCCCCCAAAATTAAAAGCTATGGAATATTTTATGTTTCATAACAAAGTATTCTTTTAAAGAAAAACAATGAACTCATATCACAAATTACATCTCAGTGTATTTGTCTTTTTTATATATTTTATTTATTATTTTACTTTATGTGTGTGAGTGTTCTGCCAGCATGCATGTGAGTGCGCCAGTGTCATGCAATGCCTCGGAAGTCAGATAGGGCGTCGGAATCCCCTGGAACTGGAGTTAAGGACGGTCGCTTAGCCGCCATGTGGGTGCTAGGAATCGAACCCCGGTCTTCTGCAAGAGCAGTCATTACGCTTAACCACTGAACCATCTCTCTAGCCCTGTGTATTTGTCTTTTATTGTTATAAAAGGCATGCAGTCAAAAGTTTAAGAAAAAAATAACACCAAGGTGAGGGAGAAAAATGGAGAACAGAGATCAGTCTTACATGTCAATGAGACTGAGTCAAAATGATACGTGTTTCACTGCAGGGTGAGATAACATATAGTGTAGGAAGGTCCTGCAGTAAAGTACTACGTAAAACCTTAAAATACAGCAGTATAAAATTGTTGTAAGAGAAACCTAGAGCCCAAATGTTGAAAGCACAGTAATGTAGAGGAAGGGGAGGCTTCCCTGTAGTTGAGTTATATAATTAAATATAAAGTTTTCCATTTCCAAAAATACAGAACACAGCACTGTGCAAAGTTAGAGTTTATGCACACTGAATTTCTGCATAGGCAGCTGACATTGCAGAAATGGCTCAGAATACTTTCTAGCTTATTCATAAATGATTGTAATTGGAAACCTTCTTAAGCGGTGTGCTAAGTCAGACCATTCTGCTTCGGGATAAGAAGCCCCTGCATTTCTCTGTCTGTATGACCGGCAGCAGCCTCTTCTCTGCTCAGAGTATAGGCAACCCCAGAGACAGTATAGCTCAAGAGATGTGACTGTGATTTGGGCAAAATTCAGGGAATGAAGTCAATGTTTAATGAAATGTCTTA
Organism: Nannospalax galili; assembly: GCF_000622305.1. Classification (NCBI taxonomy): domain Eukaryota; kingdom Metazoa; phylum Chordata; class Mammalia; order Rodentia; family Spalacidae; genus Nannospalax; species Nannospalax galili. The sequence continues at coordinate 94,535 of NW_008331140.1, forward strand.
TTCGAGGTAGAGGGAAACAAAAGACACTTCCTTTTTAATTGGCAGAATAAGCAAGAACAGGAGGGAGACCAACTGAGAATGGATTCAAATTTGGGGGATGTACACTCCATCAATTATCGTTGCTGTAGCTTGTGTGTCTCTTGATTCACCCACAGCTCACCTAGCCTTCACAGATTAGATTGGTCCTGTCACTTCTATTGTACATAAATGCATTAAAATAATGTGCTGCACCTGTTACTTGGACATTTCTCACCATTTGGACATTGCCTATGTCCAAAGATACATTCATAGAAAATCTCTGGAACAATGAAAAATATTTACTCAGACAGGTCACAGGGTCTGATGGTGAGAGAAGCTTGCAAGTAGATCCAATTCAAAGTCTAATACTTTCACATGTGCTGGCAAAGGGTCCATAAACACTGCATTCCTCAGTGTCTTAGTCCAAGCTTGCCACCAAGGTGGGATATTACTTAGCACAAAGGTTGTCCTTTCTTTTCTGTCCTCTGGCCAGAACTGAGAAAGAAAACACCAGAAAAAATCAAAAATTCATTACCACCCTCATTCCTTGTTGATTACAAACTAGAGCACAAAGAAACAAATCTCTCCACTGTACTTATTTCAAACATCACTGCAAGGTGTAATTTGCGATATCTTCTTCTCCTTTCTCTTTGATTCTTTTTGTTTTGTTTAACTGCTTTCCCTCTATGTTCGCATCCTAGGTTTATGTCATTATGTCAATTTCATAATCATCAGTTGAATATATTCTCACTTTCTCATTATTCCTTTCTTTATTAATTTTCCTTTCAATATTTTGGATGGGTCTAGCTTTGCCACTTTCTTCTCTGTGTTATTTTTAATAAGTGAATGGGTTTTAATTATATATATAATTATTTGCATAACTGTTGTTGATATGTTTTCTAGGTCTGTTCTCATACAGCAGTCTTATAAACTGAGAGCATAACATTTTTTTTAATTAAAAGAACCATTTCATTACAACAGCATTAACCTATTCAATAATATTTTTCTGAGCTAGGGTACATCTCTTTCAAAACTGGCTGTACATTTTTAGGTTTACAGATGAATTATTACACTTATATAATCTTAAACT
>NW_008331140.1:101432-115163 GCF_000622305.1 Nannospalax galili
TTCATTCTTTATTTCAGCCTGAGTATTCTTCAATATTTCTAGCTCTTTTCTGAATTCATTCAGAAGTTTATCCCTATCTTCCTTCAGCTCTATGATTACCTTGTTTGTGTGTTCTTTAAATTCAGTGAATTCTTTTATCATATTCATCATTGTTCTTTTGAGTTCCATGTCCTGCATTGTCTCTAGGGGATTCTCATTGTGTTCCTCTAGAGGATTACTGGTATTTGGTGGGGATATGTTATTTTGGTTTTTCATGTTATTATTTTTTCTCTGTGATTTTGACATGTGAATTTCTTTTGTAGTTTCTGACTCTTGTGTGATTCTCGGGCCTTCAAGTTTAGTTCTGCTTCTTTTTTTGAGCTTTATGTGTCTTTGTGGTTTACTTTTTGGGTATGAAGAGCTGGTTCGTCTAAGCTTCTGGTTCTCTCTTTTGATTTTATATTGATGTGGCTGGACTGATTTTGTCTTCAGGAGTTCCGTGGTGGCCCACTTCCAATGTGGGTCAGAAGTTTTCAGACTTTCTCCTTGGGTCTGGAATCTTCTGAGAATGATTTTGGCCTCAGGAGCTTGGGTGTTGGACTGACCTGAGACCCTGGCTGTGGCCATGCCACTCAGGGATGCAAAGGTTGATGGGGTGGGAATAAGTCCCAAGATTTCCCAGGGAGTGGATTGAGTAGTTGGGTTGTACTGGATGCAAAGGATCAGGGAGAGGCAAGGTAAGCCTCGGAGCCCCAGAAGAGGCTGTCAGCCCCAGAAAGAGGCTGTCGGGTGTTGCAGGTTCAGGAAGCAGAGAGAGGTGGGGCGGAGCCGGGTCTAGAGGTAGTTCTCCTGGGGCCCAAGGAAGGCACCAAGCCAGTGGGGGTGAACAGGGTCAGGAATCAGCAGTGGCTCCCCAGGTGTCTGGGGCCCCAAGACTAGGAATGGCACAGGGCCCAAGCTAGGAGTAGAGAACAGCGGGGGAGATGGAAGGGTGAGCACGGCTGGCGGAGTCAAGGCGCAGAGGGCTGCACGGTAGACTTACCCCCAGAGAGGCCTGAGAGTGGGAGAGCGGGCCAGGAGAGTTCGAGAGCATAACATTTTAAACACAAAGTGTACGTGATTTTCTGTGAGAAAAAACCCCAGTCCATTTTAGAGAATCTATACCTTCTCTACTCAACATCCAATCTCAAAAACGCAGATGAACAACTCAATATAAAAAACAAGGGAGACAAAATCCCCCAAGATCCAGGTAGGCTCAGATAAGGCATGACTGAAGACATACCACTGTACTTCAACTCACTTAATGAAAGAGAGGGATAATGCAGTTGCTGTGGTCATCCCACACATGCAGAGTTCCAGCGTATTTTGTTCCCATAAGTGCTGGCAAGTCTGGAGGAGGAAGCATAGAGAATAACACCTCATATATTTTGCTGCCTACAACATACTTGCTTGAAATACAAGAAGTATTTCACTTATGTCCATTCTGCAGTGAAAGCAGATCCCTTAAGCTCTCACAAACCATAGACTAAGAAACAAATAACTCTTCTCCCAGAGCAGACTTTAAGAGTACAAGAAAGAAGTGTCACATATGAAGAGTCTTGTTTAAAAGTGGAAGATCTATCTATCCTAGCAGACACATAGGTCATATTAGAGAAATACAAGAAATTTGAAAACAGTGTGTCAGCATGAGACTTCCAAATGCTTAGCATTCACCAAGAACTGACTAAAGCCCATTGATAAAGATCTCAAAAGAACAATTTGGAAAATTTCATGTCCAAAAGAGAAACAAAAACAATTGAATAACATAAGGAAAACCAGACAGGATATGAATGACATATTCAAAGAAGATCATTGAAAAAAAACTGCTGAAACATTAAAAATGAAAAGTTCAATAAATCAGTGCTGGTGTGAACTAGGGGTGAAAAGAAAAATTTGTGCAGTTAGTGGAAATATAAGTAAATCATCATTTTGAAATCCATAAGGAAGTTTCTCAAAAAATCAAAAATAGGATAATTTTCCTATTGCTGTGAAAAATATCATGGTTATATTGATTGGAATTGCATTGAGCCTATAAATTGTTTTTTGAAGTATGACCATTTTCCAAATAACAATTCTACCAATCCAGGAATATGTAAAGTCATTCCATCTTCTGTCTTCCTCAATAACTTTTTTCAAAGATTTTATACATACCACTAATGTGCTTCATTAGCTTTATTCCTAAATATTTTAAATTTTTGAGGTGATTGTGAATGGGAAAGTTTCTATGTGGAACACACTTTAATTCCAGCACTCAAGTGTCAGAAGCAGGTGTATTGCTAAGAGGTCCAGACCAGACTGTTATAGTTTACATAGGAAGTTCAAGGTCAGCTACGGCGCCAAAACCAAACAATGATGATGTGTTACATGCCTATTACTCTTGAAGGAAATCCTAAAATTCATATGGAATCACCAAAGAACCCATATACTCAAAACAATTTTAAGGATAAAGTGTAATGTGGGGAAAACCACCATACCAGATCTCAAATTATATTACAGAGCTATAGTCATAAAAACAGCATGGCACTGGTACAAAAACAGACAGTAGACCAATGGAATATAATAGAAGACACAAAAGGGAGTCCATGCAATTTCTGCCACCTGATATTTAACAAAGATGCCAAGAATGCACACTGAAGGAAGACTTCATCTTCTACAAATGGTGCTGGCAAAACCTTATCTTTCATCCTGAACAAAAGTCAAGAGCAAATGAATCAAATACCTCAACATAATACCTGAAACTCTGACAGTATTAGAAGAAAAGATAATATTTTACAAGCTATAGGTGTAGGAACGGACTTTCTAAATCATACATCAGTTGCTCAGGCATTAAGGTCGACAATTGATAGGTGGGACCTCATTAGGCTAAAAAGCCTCTGCACAGCAAAAGAAACAACCAAGATAACGAAGAGGAAATCCACTGAGTGTGAGAAAATCTTCACCCAGCTACACATCTGACAGAGGATTAATAGCCATAATATACAAAGAACTCAAACAACTAAGAAATGAGAAAATAAACGACCCAATACAAAGGTGGGCTAAGGACCTGAACAGAGCTCTCAAATGAAAAAAACAAAAATGGCTAAGAAACACTTTAAAAGTGTTCAACATTCCTAATAATTAGGGAAATGCAAATCAAATCCACTCTAACATTTCATCTTACCTAGTCAGACTGGTTTCAATCAAGATAACAAAATACACCAAATGAAAGACAGGATGTGGAGAAAGGGGAAAAGTTATGTACTATTGCTCGGATATAAACTCATGCAACCACCAACAAAAGCAATCTGGAGAACTTTTAGAAAACTAAAAATCAACCTACCATATGACCTGGTTATACCACTCCTTGGCATATGGCCAAAGGACACATAGCAATATTTGTACCAAGAAGATTGTTGTTGCTGTTTTCACAATACCTAAGAAATGGAAACAAACTAAGTGTCCCTCAACTGATAATGAACACAGAGTACACTTACACAATGAAGTTCTACTCAGTGGCAGGGAAAAAAAATCATGAAATTTTCAGGGATATGAATGGAACTATAAACTATTATACTAAGTGAAGTAACAGGCTCAGAAAAGAAAAAGACATATGTACTTCCTCATTTGCAGATCATAACACCAAATACTTAAATGTGAGTTCATACCTAGATGTAACCACAGGAGCCAGGGAAATTAAAAGGAATCACAGAGGTAAAGGGAAAGAAAGACCCCAAAAGAGGGGGATAACAGAAAACAGATGTTACCAAGGGGGGAATGAGAAAAATGGAGAGGGGGTTCAACTGGGAAGCAAAGAGAGAAGGACATACAAAGAACCATGAGGGTAAAAGGGAAGAAAGAACTCAAGAGTAGGGGGGATAATAGGAAACAGATACTATCATGGGGAAAATTGGGGAAGTTTAATTGGGGAGAGATGAGGGAGGGTAGACAGGGAGAGAGAGGGAAGAGATAAAGCTTAAGTGGTATAAAAAACCACAGGAAAATATATTAAGTGAAAAATCTACTGAAAAATACACATATAATATCTGAACATGATTGTATGTGTGTGTTTGAAGGCTATATAACAAGAAACAGAGAGCCAGACAGGAGAAACCTCCCTTTGATTTGTTGGCCAGGGTAGTCCAAGACACTCCCAAAGTAACACAGGCTATACCAACGGCCGTCGATTATCTCCCAGAATTGAAGATAAGACCCTATGCTGAAGACAGGACATAATGAAGACACATGATTTAGAGCAATGAAGCTGGAAATGTCCTGGAAACCTTCTCCCAGAATAACTTTCATAGTTTGAGAGGATACTATGCAAACTGCTAAGGTAGAAAATGAATCAATGCCCCCAACCCCATCTTCAAAGCCTAATAACCAAAACAATGACTGGCACAACTAATTATAATTGTGCAGCAGTGACCCTTTTATCTAGGGAGCAATCAACTTAATGCCCTCTCAATGGGAGAGAACCCATGGATAGTACTGTAAACATAGCCAGACACACACGGTAGGAGAGGTCATAGATCCTAAAGAAAACCCTATCTCAGTCATATCTCTAGACAAATGAAAATTCCTACTGCATGCTAAATGTGGACCTTATATTTGCAGACAAGTATTTCATGCACCACTCATTAAAGAAACTTGTTTTTGCAACTGATGGAGACTATTACAGAGATCCACAACTTGTCACACATAGAGAACATGTGTCTGAGAGATGCCATCCCAAGTGACACATCTGCACTGGAACCTGTACACCTAAGGGCTCATGAACATAGTCGAACGGGGTAGAAAAATATACCCCTCAACTCACCAATGAGGCTTCCTCATGCAACTGAAAACTATGCAAAAAGAAGTCTACCACTGGCCAAAATGTAGTGAATAAGAGACTGCAGAGAGCATGTCCCTGGATAGGACTACTTTCTTAAACTTCATGGGGCCGTTGCTCAGGGAACATTGTGGAAAAGGGGCCAGAAAAAATTGTAAGAGCCAGGGTTGGTGCATGAACATAAGGAAGCATAGACTTTCAGGCCTCTGGAAACTTGCTCATATAAAATTGCAGCAATGTTAACATCATGCATAAGACCCATGTTGAATCAATCAGACAAAAACACAGCATAGAACTGACGAAATGGGCAGCAGGCCCCAACCTTAGCTGGGAAATTATTGACAACTGATTACTTTAGGGTGAGGGAGTGTGGATCTCTTTAAGGAAGGTCCTCTATATAGGTTCCAGTAAATTAACTTGCACTGAGGGACATCTGTGTGCAAAAACTTGACCGGATAAGCCTTAATATATGTGACAGAATTCATGAAACCCTTTTGCTGGTTATCAGGATATGAAAAGGGGGAAGGAGAGGGGGACTACATATGATTAAGATTTGTTGTATGAAGTGCACAAAAATGCAATAAAAATAACATTCAAATTAAATTCAACTTAGAGAACAGAGACCTGAATATCCATATTTACTGAGACACTATTCATAATAGCTACACTATAGAAGTAGCCTTTGTGCATATCATTGAAAATGGATAAATAAATCATGGTGTATTTACACAATAATTTTGAACAAAATGAGTGAAACTGGTGATCTTCATGTTAAGTCAAATAAACCAAACCTATACCAAATATTTTCTCTCATATGTGGAATCTGAGGAAAAAAGAGATGAAGGTCAAAGGAAGATTATTTAATAGTAAGAAGAAAATTAAAGAGACAGAAGGTGAGGGTCATTGATGGTAATGTGAATTTTGAATTATGAATGTACAAAAATACAAGAAACACATTCTCTTTGATCATCATACGCTAGTAGTAATGAAATAAGTACATGTTGCATATTATTATAAAGTGAAGAAAAATTTTATGTATGTATATACTTATTTTCATATTCTGTTTAATTATTATACACCCATTAATTGACTATTATATTTCCATAAGCATTTATCAAGTTTGGTTTTAATTACAATGTGTAAACTCTATGAAAAAAATATTTGCTCATAATCACAGTCTTACTCATTGAAATTTTGTAAGTTAAGTGAAATCATTTTATAGCTTGAATATAACCACCCTCCACGAGCAAAATAGTAACGTAATATAGTCTGCTTTAAATTAAAACAAAAAACTGTACATTAGCAATGAAAGAAGTACTTTGAGTATGTCTATGGAAAGTAGATTTTAGAATAAAGAAAGTTCTTGCACATGTTTCAGAAATAAGATTGTTAATATATATCAGAAACAATATTTTAGTGAATAAACTCATAATTTAATTTCCTACCTCCTACAGTTTGCATTCATACAACTTGCCATCCAGCATTCTCCTGATTAAAATTGTGTTACTACAATAATTTAAATCAAATAGAGAAATTGTTTCATATAGATCTTTTTAATTGGAAGTGCTTTTAATGGTGAATTGATGTTATTTTTAAAAACTCATTGTAGGTGCTGTAGCTCAGTTGATAGAGTGCTTGCTTAGCATGCAAAAAGCCCTGAATTTGACCAACAACACCAAATAAAATGTGTTTGGTGGTGCATGCCTTGAATCCCAGTGCTTGGGAGGTGAGAGCAGGAGAATCAAGACCTTAATGTCATCTTCAACGCAAAGAGAATTTGGGGCCAGCATGGGCTATTGAACCTTCTCAAAGTTAAAAAAAAAAAAAAAAACCCACAGCACTGTAAATTGCTACGATAGTTTGGCATGAGGAAATTGAGGTTACTAATTTATGACTTAAGTAATCTTTGAGGAGAAATAGTCGTTCATATATTTAGTTTAATTCTTGATTGCATTTTATTTAGTAAATGCATGATAAATATTTATAACTATAATTCTTCATAGGTATACAACTATTCACTGGTAGTTTTCAATTTAATTTCAAGTTACTAAAATGTCAATATTTATTTATTTGGCTCTCACTAAAAACATAAAAATATATATTGAACATACTGAAGCAGATATTTAGATCTTTGGATAAATATTTCAAATATTTGTTCTGAGTGAATTACATATTATATTTGAATGTTCTGAGTGAGTGACTAATAGTCACATACTAAGTACATACACCTGCACATGAACACATGAATTTTAAGATGCATTGTATTTGAACATTTTTGTTACATTCTCAAATCCTCATCATAAAATTTAAAACATTTTCATATTTATGATCAGCTTATTTTTTACTTACAACTTCATACCTGAATATAATGAGTTATTATCATATCAGCCCTCTTTCTTTCTTTTACCACTATTCCTCTACAGTTTCATGTGATCTTTTTTTTTAACTCACTGATCCCATTTAATGTGTAGGAGGATAGGACAAGCTATTGAATCGTGAGTAATCTCTCAGGTTCTGAATTCCTATACAAAACTGACTCTCCCCTAGCAGCCAGCAATTGCCAAGAGCTCCTCATTAGGGGTGGGATTTCATGAGCCACTCCACCATCCATGCTAGGAGTTTTGCTGGCTTGATATTGTGTAGGTATTGTGCAAGCAATCACAGCTTCTGTGAGTTTATGTGTACAACAGCTCTGTCATGACCATATACTGTTTCTCTGCAAATTTCCACTACCTGTGATTCTTGTATTCTTTCTGTCCCCACTTCCTTGATGATTCTTGAGTCTTGCAGGTAGTTGTTCCATTTAGAGTTGAGCACTCTACAAAGTTATTCTCTGTTTATTGACCAGCTGTGGGTCTCTAATCATTCTCTACTATAAAAAGAAGCTTCTTTGATGAGGTTTGAGTGATGCAGTAATCTGTGGGTATAAAGATAATAACATATGGTTCAGTTTATTACTACATTCATTTATTTATTATATAGGTTCACATTTTCCCCTAGAGCCTATTACCTAGCCAGTCATGGGTTTTGTACCAGACATGAGTTCCATCATGTGGAGTGGGATTTAAATTCAATCAGAAAATGATTGTGTGCTCCCATAACAGTCATTACACTATTACACCTGTGGGCATACCTTGCCAGTCCACTTGCTACTGCAGCCCAAAGGGTTCACAGCTGGGAAACACTGTTGATTATTTTTCTTCCCCAATATTATTCATATCACCTGCCAACATTATGAAACTAGTCAGTAGGAGTGAAGCTTTCAGATCAGTACCAGCTTGATCTCCCTATGTTGCATTACTCAAGTATGTGGTGTCTTCATCAATAGATTACTTCTATAGATTTCAGGATTGAACATGGTTGATATCAGGAGCTGAGATATGATTCTACAGGTTTTTAAAGCATGTTTTTACCCTTCCCATTGAACAAAGTGTGTATTTCATGTTCTAGACATTTATATTTATTTAAAATTTTTATTTGGAAAACAATAGAAGCATTATTGAATCAGGACAATATTCTAGGTTTATTTCAGTATAATCTATAGATTTTTAATACAGCAAGTTTTTTTCTCCCTCACAATATTAAGAGTTTTTGAGAAAATAATGTTTGAAAAAGTGTCCTAATATAGTTAAAAATATATCTCTCCATATAATGTTCGAAAAAGTGTCCTAATATAAAGAGTTAAAAATATATCTCTCCTTAAGAGACAAAATTGCACCCACAGAAAATTTCTGAAATAACTATGTTGGAACTCTGGAGTAGATTTGGATTGCTTCATATTTAAATTGTGAATCATATCAATTATTTCAGGCACCTTTTATGATGGTATTTATCCATCCTCTTTACCATCCTCTGCAGTTCAGGCAACTGCAGAGGAAATAACTTGTACTTGCAGTGTGATTTTCTGAAACAAGGGTGGGTAGTAGAACTGCTACAACTCAAATACTAGTATTTTCTGTTTTGACATGTGAGGGCAGATTTTGATTCCCAGTATGATGGGGTATGCAGAGACATACACATGTTCAGGCTTCCTATAATTTACATGGACAATACCTTTTGGATGATTATTGATTTGATTTTCAGTACCAGCATATTCATAAATCCACCATACATGATGTTTCAGAAAATAATGGAGAAAACCTTAAGCATTAGCACCAGATTCATACATACATAGAAATCGAAGGAGAAGCAAATCCTTAGAATGTGTGAATATTTGGTTTCTAGCATTTATGCTCTAAAATACAAATCCTCAGCATTCGATAGAAACAGCCAATCACAAGGAAGGCAAAACGAATGGAAATTAGGATTGAATGTACTGAAACTAATGAAATACATCAAAAATATATCAGGTAATGTAGGAGTTTGATTCAGAGAGCAGATATTTAAACAACTATCTGGAACATGTAAATAAAGTTTCAAATAATACAAAAAAGGTGGGGGAACGTTGAACAAAATGAATACCAATAAAGAAAACTTATGGAAAGAAATAAAACAAATTTCATATAGGAGCTTATATGTAGAGTTGAAATGAATAGTATACTAGAGGTTTTCAAAAGTAGATATGAGTTAAGAAAAGCAATATTTAACTTAAGTTTAGTATAACTGAAATCATTGAATTGGAGAAATACAAAAGAAGATAAATTTAAACAAAGCTTCAATAACCTGTGGAACACCACCAAACATGGGATGTGAGAATATCAGAAAGAGAAGAATATAAGAAGAAATAATGTCAACATCTTTATAAATTTGATACAAAATGTAAATGCACACACCTTAAAGGCAAATACCTCAAAGAGCTACAGTGTAATTAAAAAACACGAACAAGTCATACCACACTCAAAAAGAAGTATTGAAATCAAACTACTGAAAGCAAAAATTAAAATAATTTTAAAACAAGTGAAAAATGACTCAACACATGTCGTTAATTCCTACTAATATTATAAGACAATTTCTCATCAGAAAACTCTGAATCTGTTTTTCAATAAGAAGAAGCAGTGAGTAGACTGATGGTTATACAGGGCAGATATATATGGAAATGGAGAAATATTAGTTAATTGGTACAAGTATATACTCCAAGAATAAGCTCAAATATATATGATGAACAAGTTATAGAAATCCAACAAATATAGTATGGGAACAGAAAAATATCTATACTTTAATTAGCTTTATTTTATCAGGTCATTTTGTATGTCAAAAAAAAATCAAACTGTTGATCTTATGTATTTTTAAAGCTCAAAAAGGTAAAGCAATCCACAGAATTTGAAAAAAATGGGAAGCTATAAAAGCTTATCAAACTAAATCCTGAATAATTTAACTATTGAGTTATAGAATCAACTATTTACTTTTTCTGTAATTCATTATCAGCAATGAATTAATTTTTTTCAAAATATAGAACGTTTACATTAAATTCATGGCATTTTCAAAACTGTTGGTTATAAGGACAGAGGAGCTAGGGTCATTGATCACAAGCTCTTCTTGAAACGTTAAGCTTTATGCTAATACAATTTTTGATAGTTCTGCATTTTTATTCTCAGGTTTCCTATTATTTATTAAATTAAATATATTATCTAAGCCATAATAACACATTTTCATATTAATGTGACAATATGAGATGTTATATTGCCCATACCCATTTTGTAATCAAGTTAAATGCATTTGTTCCCTCAAATATTTATCATCAATTTATTTCGAATATATTTGAAATTTTTTCTTCAAGTTTTCAAATATCTTATACATGCCAACTATCAATAATCAACTTTATATTCTATGCTTCACTAGAAATTCATATGCCTTCTTAAGCATACATTAATTAGCATACATTCATTAATCTTTTCCCACATCTCTTTACCTCCACATCGTCTTTCTACTTCTATAAGATCAAACATCTAAGCACAATGATCTCCAGCCCACCCATGTTGCTTTTAGTGAGAGAATTCAGTTTTTGAAGCAAGTTTTTTTTATTTATATATTTAGGCATAATATTTTAATTTATCCCTTGATAATTTCAGACAATGAATTTCAATCACATTTACTCCCTCCACACACGCCCATTTCCCCCTAACTCCTCCCAGACTCATCCTTGACCTACCTTTAGCTCCCTACTTCACCCAACTTCATGTTGTTCTTTTAAAATAATCCATCAAATTCAATTTGCACTTTCCAGGAATTTATGGGGGTGGAGACACCCACTGGAGTGTGGTCAGCCTATTAGGGGTCATAATCTTTTTAAAATATTAAAATATTTTGTTTATTATTTTTATTATTTTATGTGTTTGAGTGTATTGCCTGTATGCATGTGAGCGCCCCCGTGTGGTGCAATGCCGCGGAGGTCAGAAGAGGGCTTCGGATTCCACTGGAACTGGAGTTAAGGAGTAGCCACCATGTGGGTCCTGAGATGCAAACCTGGGTCCTCTGCAAGAGTGGTCAGTGCTCTTACCCTCTGAGACAGCTCTCCAGACCCCAGTCTCAAAAGAAAACTGACTGTCCCTCTGCCAGTAGCCAACAAATTTAAATTGTAACTAGGGTAGGGGGCTCATGAGCCCCTTCTCCCTCTGTGCTAGTGTGCTGACTGCCTTGATCTTGTGCAGGTCTTGTGCAGACATCCACAGCTGTTGTAAGTTCCTGAGTGCAAACCTTTTGAAATGTCCAGGAAACCCTATTTCACTATGGTCTTCCTCTACCTATGACTTTACAATCTCCCTGCCCACTTTTCCTCAGTTGTTTCTGAGTTTGAGGAAAGAGACGGTTAAAAAGATATCCTGTTAATGGCTGAACACTCCATTAATGCTTATTCTCTACACTTTGACTAGTTGTGATTTTCTGCATTAACCTCCATCACACGAAGGAACTTCTCTTCGAAGGGCTGAGAGCTACACTAATCTATGGATACAGGGATAAATATTTTGAGGGTGGTTTAATTCTATTGCCGTTTAGCAAAATGATAGTAGTAGGTTCCTATCTGGAGCCTAAGTGCTCCCACACCATGGAAACTTGGGACAGATTTATATAACCAAGTGTGTGTTTCCTTCTATGGAGTGGGATTTAAGTCCAAACAGAAAATAATGACAAATAACATTATCTTATGTATATGTATCGTATTATCTGCATTGAATAATAAGTCAATAAAAATAAGTTGTCTCCATATCTTAGAAACTGTGACTAATGGTATAATAAATACAGAAGAGATTATGTATTTAAGATACTGATTTCCTTTATTTTAACTACACATTCCTGGACTGCAGATGACAAAAAACACACCAGTACTATGCTATAACTATTTTATAATTTTTTGTTAATCTCCATACTATTGTGTCAAAATGACTTTTCTTGGGATGACTATCTTACCTAACCTTGTAACCAAAGTTAATCTTATGTTTTGAAATCACTTAACACGTTAAGTTTGACATCTTACTGTGTAATCAGATTATTTAAATCTAAATAGTCTTTAGAAGAACAACATAAACAATCTCATATTTTGTCTCCTCTAGTAATTAACTTTTACAATTAAGTGATAGAAATAGCTTTAATATTACATTATGTTCTTAACTACTCCCTCATGACCCTTCCTTCACACTGGCCCATAATATTGTTTGTTTGTTTGTGTGTGTGTGTGTGTGTGTGTGTGTGTGCGTGCACGTGCGCACATGCGTGCGCTGTGAAAAGATCATTAATAAAAGCAGTGGAGTTCAAACCAACAAAATATCCAAAGTTTGTCCTGCAAGAATCAGGTAGTATTAGTGTCTAACATGGCTTGTTGTTTTCTTGGTAAGCAGTGGCCAGAAAAAGAAAATTCACTCTGAGTAAGACAATGTTCCTCATTTCTTTCCCATGTTGTTCTTAATGTAAAGAATGAGAGTATGATCTTAGTTGGAAAAACAGTTATGGAAGAAATCAGAAGAAACTGTTCAGAGAAAAGATCAGACTCACTCTTGTTTAATAGGACTCCAAGAGTTAAGCTACCTTCGTTCAGACACCACTGCATTGTGGCATCTGCCACACTACCTTACAAAATGGTTATATTAACCTGCATTGCCACAATTGTTTCCTTCTTTTCTTTTTTTAATTACTGTTTTTATTGAATTTTGTTGTATTTCATAGAATATATCCTAATCATATAGAGACCCCCTCTAATATCTGCACCCTTCCCCGACTCCAAGCCCTCCCAGATTCCGTGCACTAGGTCATACATGTTAAGCCCCATTGAATCAAATTTGTGTCCTCAGATGTCCCCTGGTGTGAGTTCATCCACAGGTACCTGGTCAGCCCATCCAGTATCACTCCCTTAAAGAAGACCAATTCTCCCTCACCCAGTAGTGATCAGTTGCCAACCATTCCCCAGCCAAGGATGGGGACTCCTAGACTTTTTCCCACTTCCACGTTGAATTTTTGTCTGATTTGCATAGATCATACTCATAAAAGCACATCTGTATTTTTGTTCTTATAACCATTTTCATTAAAGTGGTAAGATTTCTTTGTGACTTTGATTTACATTTTTATGATTATTAGGGATGCTTTGGAATTTGTAGAAACCTGTTGACCATCTGTATGTCTCCCAAAAATGTGTATTTACATTTTTCTCCATAAAAAATTGGATATTTGTTATTCATATCATAAAGTTTGAGCATTATTTATATTCTGTATAAAACTCCTTGTTAAATACATAATTTGTAAATATTTCCCAATTCTAAATATTGTTTCCTAACTCATGTGACTATTTCCTTTGTTATACAGAAGCTTTATAGTTTGATTTAATGCAGTCTCTACATATTTGCTTCTATTTCCCGTTTTTGGAGCATAGGAAAAACCATATTGCCCTCTCCACTATACTCCCCATTTCTTTACATTCCCTTGTATTTGCTTTATTTATTTATTTATTTATTTATTTATTTATTTATTTATTTATT
>NW_008331140.1:115261-130629 GCF_000622305.1 Nannospalax galili
TCAAACTCAGATAATCAGGCCTGGATGGCAAGCACCTTTGCCCAGTGAGCTTTTCATTGACATCGCAGTTGTATGTATGTGTGTCATAGTGTGGCATTTCAACACCTGCATAAAATATCTAATGATCAATATCACTATCAATTGATCATCTCAGACATTATTTCTTTGTGTTGGGACCATTCAAAATCTACTCTATGTTATTTATTTATTTATTTATTTATTTAGAGACAGGGTGCCCCTGTAGTCCCGACAGTCTTGGAACTCACCATGTAGACCTAGCTAATCTCTGTCTCACAGAGATCCACCTGCCTCAGCATGCCAAGTACTGAGATTAATTTGTTTATTTATTTTTATTTTATGTGGATGAGAGTTTTGTCTGCTTGTGTGTAGGTGCACCATTCCTTGTAATGCACATGAAGGATGTAAGATGGTGACAAAGAGGATAACATAACTGGGAACTGGAGTTATGGCTTGTTGTTAGGTGCCACATCAGTGCTGGGAGCCTAAAAGCCACTATTAACCTATAGGTGCAATCAGCATATACAAGAAAGAGAAAGAGGAGCATCCTTAAAGTTTACATCACACAATTTATGCTCCATCTCTCTACTAGGAAAACTTCCTGCTCTATTTCAACTGGTCTGTGAGAAAAGATGTGTGGATGCAATGGAAACTCCGTGCCAGGCTATATCATTCCAATACAAACCAGGTCCAATTTTATGATATCCTATAAAAGCCTTCACAATCATGTGGACTGTGAAATGTCATGGAGATTATGACAGGTGAAGCAGTAATGAGACACAAACTTTCATCTCCCATCACCAAGGAATAAAAACGGACACTGAAAGAAATATCCACGCTGTGATCATTTACACGAAAGACAGAGAGGTTAAAGAAGAAACATACATGGGATGGGTAGCACCACCCTCCACATCACTTTTCAAGTGAAAACAATATGCATTTTCTAACATTCTGTGTTTTTTCTAGATAAGGATAACAACGATCATCATTATTTGTTAGATATTTTAATAAGGATACTAAGTAATTGATTTCATTATGGCATTTTCATACATACTTGGTTTTTTTTTTTAATCTTCCTCTCCCACTTCGCAACCACTGCCTTTGACCCTCTTGTCCCTGTCTGGCTTGTCCCCTTCCTCCTCACCAGTAGACTCCCACACAAACTCTCATGTCACATCTATTCTATTAACAATTTTTCTCACCACGACCAGCCCATAAGATGTGTTCTCCCTCTCGTAGTCCCCTTTTCAGTTTTACAACCACACCCACTTTGACACATATACACATATGTAAAAATTAAAGTCTAGCATCCACATATGAGTGAAAATCTGCAGTATCTGGGTTGCTTTAATAATTTCCAGATCTATCCATTTTCCTACAGTTGTCATAGTTTCATTTTGTTTTGCTGCAGAATAAACTCCCACTGTGTACAAAAAAAAAGCAGCCTGTACTCTAAACTGCAAAAACATCTCTTCATCAGCCCCCATTTCAGGTGATTTTGCAATGAATTTTAAATTTTTTTCAGTAGAATTTCTATATGGTGAGTATGTAGTTTTATTCTTCTTTATATCAAAACTCAACTTTCCTGGTACCATTTATTGAAATGAACTTCTGTTTACCATTGAAAATCCTTGGTAGCAGTCGCTGTGACTTACTTCTATAATTTGTATTTTGTTCATTTGCAGTATATATCTATTTTTATGTTAATAAAATCTGATTACAAGGGTGTTATAGTATATTTTCAAGTCACATAGTGTAATATCTCCTTATTTTCTCTTTTTATGTAAGATGGATTTGCTGTTATATTGCTGTTGTATGGGAATATTAATATTTTTAAATTCTGCAAAGAATGTTATTCATACTGTCATGTATTAATTTCTTTGGAAGAATAGGGATTTGAACATTGTGATTTTCCAGTGTGTAAATACAGGATATCCTTCTGTTATATTTGCCATATTAAATTTATTTCATTAATATTTCATTATGAGATCTTTCAAGACTTTGATTAAATTCATTTCTGGTATGTTATTTTCAAAACTATTATACATGGGATTGGTCTCTCAATTTCCATTTCAGATAAATAACTATTAATTGGTAGAAATCCTGTTATATTTGTTTGCTATTTTCAACAACTTTTTAAACTTATCAACTTTTTCTCGTGATTTTGGAAGGCGTATTCTTGTTTTCCATATATGAGATCATGCAAAAGTAACAATCAGACTTGTTAAGCTCGAATTTGAGTCTTCTTCTTAGTTCTTTCTGGGACTTCTGGCAATATCTTGAACAAAAGTGATGACAGGGGAAATCCTTGCCTTATTCCAGAAGGGAAGATAACTTTCCACATTTCTCCATACACTATAATGCTAGAAACTGGCTTATAATTATCTTCCAGTATGTTGAAGTATTAAGTATTTGCCTTGTATACTCAGTTTGTGGAACTTTTTTCTCTTGTCTTTTCTGTCTATTCAGATAATCATTAAGCTTTTGTCCTTCATTATTTTCAATATATATATTGAGCAATCATATGATCTATCCTCAAGAATATGCCATGAACTAATGAGAAGAATACGCATTCTCCAGCAGTGTATGGAAGCCTATTGTATTGTAAATTATCTCTTCTTTAGTGGCATTACAAAAAAGTTATACTTGTTTGTTCTAATATTGAAGATTTTTGTTTCATCTTGCTGAATTTTTGTCTTAATAATTAAGTCAATGTGTCTACTAACTTTTTATACTGATTTTTCCTCAATGCCTATAATTAAGACTACTACAGATATTTCCCAGATTCTACTGCATGGAATATCTTTAAAATACCCTTCCATTTCACGTACATAGATATGAAGTGTGTTTATTTTAATCAGCATGCAATTGTGTTTTGTTCTCTATCCAGTCTCTCCTTGTATGCCTTCTAAAGGAAGAATATAACCAATTGATCTTTAAGTTAATTATAAGGAGGTAAGTTCTTTCTGCAGTTAAATTTAAAATCTTTTTAAAGATCGAATGTAGCTTCTTTTTTCATTCTCTTACAGTCTTCATTTTTGGTTTAGTAATTTAATTTCATAATGTTCTATTCCTATAATTAATTTTGTTTGCATTTACTATTATGTTTTACCTTTTATGTAATCATGAGGCTTATATAAACTCACTTTCTGTTCTAATAGCTGCCTTTAGCCCTTCTTGTTAAGGACATTTAATGGTGAGATTTTTTCCGAGATCTTTTTTCCTGTTGTGGAATGTTTCTTCATCTCTTTTAAATCATATTTTTAATTGCTTATACTCAATATTTTATCAATTTCTTTATAAGAAGCTGTCTGATAAGATAATTTAACATGATTGTAGAATTTAAGGAAAATAAAAACAATAACAAAAAAGAAACAAATAACTTGCAAGTACATAGCTCTTCATTTGTGCTCCATTATTTCTCATATTAGAATGTTTTGTGTGTCATTTTACATCTATATATATTTTTGCAATAATTTAAAATATTTAAGCACTCAATATAATTATTTTAATTTTAGTCTTTATGATTGATGCTGAGTCATGCTTATCATAGTAGGCAGTTCTGAATTTAACCCTGGACACTCTTTCCATTGAATTTAATATTTCATCATATTTTTTGCTCAATCACTGACTTCACTTTCTTTAATTTTTAATTGATGCTTTATTAATTCTTATCAAGGATGTTTAGTGGGGTTATAATTTCTCAGCTATTTATCCTATTTTCAATGTTTTTTAATCATTTCTGTATTTCTAAACAATGGCTTTACTGGGTATAGTATTATCATTTGACTGTATTTTTTCCTTAATTGATATGCTAATTTTGTAGTACTCTCTCTTAGCTTATAAGATTTCTGTTGGGAACTGTCTTATTAGGCAAACTGAAAGAGCCTTATGTGATATTTCTTTCTTTTCTCTTGCTATCTTGAAAACCTTTCCTTTATCTTTCACATTTGAAATCCTAGTTATAAAATAACTTGGGGTAGAATTATTTCAATTAAAACTGACTAGAGGAATTTGACCTTCTTGCATATAAATACATGTATGCCTCTTACTTTTTGGAATATTTTATGTTATGATCTCTTTAAATGAACATAAATATCTTCCATTCAGTCCCATACTTGTATCTGGCAGTTTAGGATAAAAGCCAGACTCTGGCTACCCAATAATCTAGGGTTAGCCACTCATAAGACTGTGTCTTTTAAAGAAAGGAGTAATGGCAAGAAAGTAAAGAGAGATTTGTTCAAATTGACCACAGTAAAAAGAGGAACAGATAATGGATGATAGTGGCCGCACATCTATCTTTGGATCATTGAAATAAACTCTAAATTTAAACAGAGGAAAAGTTAGAACAAGAGGCAACAGTTATGTATAATTAAGCTGTTCTGCTCTAGATCTGGTTTTGTCTATCACTAACTTTGTTGTTTTGGTTCTGGTCAAACAAAATGATTTTAAAGAATCCCACATTCTTTTATACATCAAGGTTATTCTCAACAGATGATAACATCTTCTCCAGAGCACATTTTCACATTCACAGGTAACTACCTTTACCTTTGAGAAGGTATGTCCTACAAAGTTTGCACTTCATAAAATTTAAGGTAACCACAGGTTTAGTCCAATGAGTTATCTCATTACTTTCACTGTGGAAGGAGGATGACAAAGGTTAAAGGAATACTCTTGGAGTGATTAACTTTCCGACCTACAGAAGTAAACTTGTAGTATGTTGACAACATAGAGGATATGTGCAGAGGAAGAGGCTAAGTTCAAAGAAAGGAATAACAGATATGGAAAATAATTCATATTAGACTAAGTAGTGGTAAGATTTGTAGTCTAATAATATAGAACTCCTGCTGTTCATCGTGTATACAGATGTTTGAAAAAATTCTTGCTTCTTTCTGGCATCAATCAAGAAAGTGGTGGTGACCATTCTTGAAAGAATCTATCCAAATTGGTACCTTTGGAGGCAAAAGTCCTTCCATTGTTCTCTCTCTCCATCTTGTAACTCACCAAAAGCATCAGATACATAACAAATGAGTGCTGTCCTGCAGATCTGTTAAAGCTACAGGGTAAAATGTTGAGTCCTAATCCTGGAGAACTCTATTATGTCCTCTAACAACAGTAAACAACACAGAATAAGCATTTGCTGCTCTCATCAGGTGACGTTACACAGATAAACGCAGAGGGAAATTTTGGCCAACATAGATCAATATTCTACACTGTTGTCCACGTAAATGACACCGTGGAAATATAGGAAACCCATCGTCTTATTCTTAATTTTCTACATTTTAATTGGAAAGTATCATTTCATTTACTTTTCATTTTACTTTTCATTACATCTTTGTTTCCTTTTCTGTAAAGACAATCTAAACCATACTGAAAATTTGAATATTTGCATATAAAAATTGAAATATTGAGCTGGAGAGATGGCTCAGCATTAAGAACACTGGTTGTTCTTGCAGAAGACACAGTTTCTAATCCCAGCACCCACATGGCAGCTAACAACCGTCCTAACTCCAGTTTCAGGGGATCCGACAGCCTCTTCTGTTCTCTGCAGGCATTTCACGAGCCATCTCTCCAGCCCCAATAGTTGGTTTTCAATCATGGGGTAGTGTGAATCAATCTATGAT
The DNA here is from genome assembly GCF_000622305.1 of Nannospalax galili. Taxonomy (NCBI): domain Eukaryota; kingdom Metazoa; phylum Chordata; class Mammalia; order Rodentia; family Spalacidae; genus Nannospalax; species Nannospalax galili. The sequence continues at coordinate 120,904 of NW_008331140.1, forward strand.
TTGGGTTAAAAAACAAAACACTCTTGACATGTTTACATTGGAATGTGCTTATGGAATAAATAGATTTTAAACAAATCTTGAAAGAATTACATTCTAAATTGTCTACTAGTGAGCTATGGGTAAAATAAACTTTCAAAGCTTTTATTCACAAACTTTTATAATCATAAAAATGACAAGAATCATATTTTAAGAGACAAGATCAGAATTTGTTTTGACTCAAACTAGTATAAAATTTTGTTATGAGTCTGGGGATGTTATTCAGTATTATATCACTTGCCTAGCAAACTCTAGGCCCTGGGTTCAACCTCCAGCACTGCCAAAAACCTGTTTAGTACAAAAATAACATATATTATCAGATTTTCTTTCCATAATTAGAAAGCTTTACAAAACAACTTTGTCACAAAGCCAAGACAAATATTTTTGTCATATCATAAGAAAGTTTCATTAGATGTTAAAAACTTGCCAATTAAGGGTCTTTATTTGGAAAAAACACACGGACACATGACAAAATATGTCTACTCCATTCCTTACAACCTGTGGAATTGACTAATAGCAGATCAGCTGCTTTAATTAAATTTGTAATATTATCGTCAAATCAAATCCAAAATTAAAATTAAAATTCAAGTTCAAATTCAAATATGATTTCCTTCATAGTGCTTTCTCCTTGCTTTCTGTTTCTTATTTGATATTTAGTAGTTATAGACCTAAGTTGCAATGGCATGAAGAAAGGCTCTTGCTTTCCTGAGGGCAATCTTGTATTACAAAGAGGATGACCCTGAATGAGAAATTCTCTAAGTTAGAATTCTCAATAACTCTGACAGTGAAAACATAATTTTAACTCAAAGATAACACCCTATTGTTGAAGATAATTAATATTGATATATTAATATTTATTAATATGTAATTAATATAGATATTAATATTTGAGGCACAGGATGTGGAGCAATCGAGCTGGAACTGACATGAAAGGTATCTCTCTGAAGGCTAAATCTCATAGTTTTGGAGGACACTATGTAAGCTGTTAAGGGAGAACCTCAATGGATGGTCCAACTCCAGCTTCAGTGCCTAATAGCCACAGCAATGAACATCACAGCAAACTATAATATTGCAGTAGTGTCACTTTAATCTTGGGGATAATCAACAGAAACCTAATTGGACTTAAAGCCCACTCAACAGGAGGGAACTCATGGGTGGCAATCTAACATATCTCTCAACTTTCATCAACAAAACTCCCTCATGCAACAGAGGGTAACGAACACAAAAGGCCACAAATTCCCAAGGCAACGAAGATAAGAGTTTGCAGAGCATGGGTCCTTGAACAGGACTCCTATATTAAGCTCCATCCTCCCAGAGTTCAGGGACCATTATGGGAGACAAGGTGGAAAGATTGCAAGAACCAGGGGAGCAGGTGCATGATCAGATGGAAACAGAATTTTACAGGTTCTTGGGACCTTGCTCATATGAATCTGCAGGGGGTATAAAATGATTAAGATGTGTATGAAATACATAAAAATTCATTAAAAATATACAAAAAATACTTTGAAATAATCACCAAAAGAGTTTCTTGGGTCAATGAAAAGCATAAGAAATTTGAGGAAGCTGTACTATTATTGTTCCATTAATGTACAGATTTGTGATGTTTTTGTTGTAAGTTCTGTATACTTATTACGATATTTGACAAGTACATACACCTATACATTGTGATGATGTTAGCTCCACATTACTCTCTTTCCCTCTCCAACTCTTTCTGACTCTCTTCTCTACTATTCCCCCCCCACTATGTCTCCTTGTATTTGCGTATAGGTCTTTTGAAACTAGCCACATCTGCTGTGTGTTTCTGGCTGTGATGGTCATGCCGTACACAGAAAACAGCATTTCATATTTCTCCCTTCTGTCTTCCAGCTCTTACACAATCTTTCTGATCCCAGGATGGTTAGTTTTAATTGTCAGCTTCACAGAACTTAAGAAGAGAACTTCAGTGAGGGATTAGCTACATCAGGTTCGCCTGTGGGCATGTCCGTGGGTGATCATATTGATTGCCTTAATTGTTCTGGGAAGAGTCACACTGTTAGACATACTTTCTGGTAGTCACATAAAAGAATATGAAAGACAGAACACTTTTTGCTCTTTTGCTCACTTGACCTCCATTCTCATTGGTGAGTTTTCTACCCTGTTCCTGCCCAGCATACATACACATAATTATCCCATCAGTTCTGTTCCATCAGAGATTTCTGACTAATATCCCTTCTTCTGTGATGTTATGTGGACCTTATGGTGAAATACATGTCTTATTTAGGACTTACATCTGAATAGACACTTTCAGCATTTTGACAGGGGTGATTTGCTCCACTAACCATGATCCTCTGAAAAATAAACTTCTCCAACTTAGACTGAGAGCAATACAAGTTTATAGGCATAAACAAATATTTAGGTGTCAGTTTAACTGCATGTCCATTGCACAAGTCATCAGATTTTAATTCTCCCTTAAAGCCTATAACTATGCTAGATTAATTTTTTAAATTAGATTTACAGTAAGAAACAACTTTACTTTCATGGGTCAGGCCTCAAGTCACATCAGAAAGTGGTGAGTTACTGCATAAAGTCATGCCCCTTTTGCATCAGTGTGCATGTCTTACCTGGAACATCAGAATTGTATCAGAATTCACAGCAAGGAAAGGTCCCTGATGACTTTCTCCTCCAGGAGACTGCATAGCACATTTTGCACTAAGAGTATTAATCAGTAGAGGAGGAACTTCTAGCTTAGCTCCACCTTGATTTCTCTTTGTACTGTAACCAAATTATACAGTGTCTTCAGCAATAGTGTCTTACCATCTAATTCTGGTGGGTAACCAAGAGAAATATCAACATCTTTTATTATTTTTGCAAGCTTTTACGGACTCTGGCCAACAACACAAAAGGAAGTATCCCATATCTGACACAAGAATTTTTGTTAAAAAACATGTATTCTGGGAGCAATTTTATCAACTTTCTTTAAACTGCTGTGAAAATTTTGTTTTTTTAGTTCCATAGCATTTTTCCATGTGGTTTTCCTATGCATTCTCAGCTTTGAATGGGCTTTTCCCTAACCTCATTCTTTCACTCATCCCTCCAACTCCATCCCCGTGTAAACCTTTTCATTCCAATATTCCCACCCTCTACAACCAACAATTACTTGACTCCAGATACCCCAGTCCAGGACATACAAAAATCTCACACTAGATTAATAGGGATTCACGGTAGCTAACTCTAGAGATATAGGTATTGATGTAAACTGCAACACACCCACAGAAATAATACCTTCTCCATAAAAAGGGAAAATTGAAAGTCACAGTAAGATTCAGTCAAGACTTTGGGCTAAAATATGTGAGGTTAAAGAGCACCTATATTTCTCTCTCTATATATACATATATATAAATATATATTCATTATAAAATGGATAGTAGCTGTTCCTTATAAGGTAATGTAATTTACAAACCTGTTTAAAAGGAGATATTGTGCATGGGGGGGGTAATGCTCTCCTTCAAATCCATAGATTATTAAGCAAAAATAACAGTGCTAAGTGTACAATATCTCCCTATGAATTGTTGACCAGAGAGACCCCCAAGATTTCTAAAGCAAAACAGCTTAGGTGGTAATACCTATTTCTGAATACACCACACACATTAGATATAAGACATAGAGACCTCATGCTGAAATTGAGCTGGAAGCTTCCTCCATTCTGGCAGGTGCTAATAGCTTCTGTAAAGCCTCCTGAGGAAGGAAAGGCATCAAGTCCAACCAAACTGGGGACTCTGCTTCAATTTTTATGTAATAAGTAATATGTGCCCTTTAGTGCAACAGTGGCATGACTTTTATGGCATTAACCAACCATATTTTGATGAGATTTTTGGCTTACTTTATTGGAATAAACTCATGCTTCTTAGTTTACACCTACCATATGCCTATGGCTGGGTGGTTATAGGCCCTAGAGTGAGATCTACTGTCATAGTCATACTATGTTCTAAATATGTTTATACCTAGAGTCTAGTTCTGTTTTAAGACTGCATCAGAGAAGCTTCTTTTTATAGAGGTGTGAGGTTAATACAGAGACTCAACTGATTAAAGTGCTGAGAATAAGTGACTTTTGATTGTACTGACTTGAACAAGTCATGTATATCATGATTTCCAGGGCTTGGGGAACAGAAATCGAGCACTTGGGGAGTGTAGAGGAAAAAAAAAAGCATTAACGAAGAGGATGAGATGCAATGAAATGTCTTGTTCTGGAAATGGTATGGGGGTTGCAGTCAGGAGTACATCAAATAGGGTTAACTGCACAATACCTGTGCAAGAGAGCATTAAAACATTCATTATGGATGTGGGAGGGTTTCATGGTACTCTTCCGCTTCCTGAGGAGCTACTGGCTATTAATAGTTGTCAGGAGATTGGTGTCATTTTCTTCACTGATAAAGTCACTGGTAAGTTGCCCATACTCCAAACTCCTACCCATGCTAACCCAGCAACCTTAACATCATCAGGTAATAACAACAAAAACATAAATACGAGGGGTTTCAGTTGAGAATAAGAAGGGTTTCAGACAAAGTTTGATGGGGTTAAGAGAGGGTAATGGAGGTGACTATGATCACAAGAAAATGTGTACATGTATTAAATTGTCATAAAAATTGCTAAAAGTTGTAAAACATGTAGTAATTATAATAAAACATGATGAGATACAAGAATATATGTTTTTCAAATGAAGACTCAAAATAATTATAATTACATTTATGTAAAAGTTCAGCATTGTAATCATTAGGGAGATTCATATTAAAATCACAATAGAAAGGTCATAATCTTATGATGACTGCAATTAATAGATACATAATAGCAAACACAAGTGAGAATGGAGGGAGAAAAGAATGCATGTTGTATGGTTTCAATGTGAAATATCCCCCATAAATTCATATGTTTAAATACTTCCTCCCCAGCAGGTTGTGTTGTTTTGGGTGTTGTGGAATTTTATAAATTTTATAAGGTGGGATTACTTGGAGGAAGTAGATCATGGGGAGCAGGTCTGGAGACTTTATAGCCTGACCGCACACTCTACTCACTCTGTGCTTCCTGAGTATGGGTACAATGTGACCAGTCAGCCTCTTGCTCTTACCATCATGCCTTCCCCAGCTGCTGCCATAGGGCCTCTATTCCTCTGAACTATAATCAAACCTAAACTCTTTCTCGATTTAGTTGCTTTTGTCAGGGTATTTGTTACAGCAAAAGGAAAAGAAACAAAGACAATATGTACAATATTTATAGGAATGCTAATTACTTTAGCAATTATGAAAAATAATATGAACATATCAAACTAAGAAAGAATTACCATATGCCCAAGCAATCCCACTTTTATTTATTTATTAATTCTTATTTTCTATGCATGATTGTATTGGTTGCATGTGTTTAAGTGTAACTGTCTCATGCAATGCCCATGGAAGTCAGAAGAGAGCATCAGATACCCTGGAACTGGAGTTCTGGATGATTATTAGCTGCCATGTGGGTGCTGGGAATGGAATCCTGGTCCTCTGCAAGAACAATCAGTTTTCATAATTCCCAAGGCTCTCCATCTCCAGTAATCCCACTTTTAAAGGGTTACTCAAAAATATTGAAATCAGTATTTCCAAGTGATATCTTCAGACCTGTCCTCATTACAATATACACAAACAGTAAAGCTATAATCAACCTAAATTTCCATCAATTAATTTGTGAATAAATAAAATTACACACACACACACACACACACATACACACACATACACATATGCACCCATAACTGACTACTATTTAGTCTTTAACAAAGAAGAAATGCTGTCATTTTCAATAATTGAAGAACATTATTTGTACTAACTGAAATAAGCCAAATACAGAATGAAAATGTAGCATATTCTTAGTCACCTATATAATTTATAATAATTGACCTGCAGGAGTAGTAGATGCTTTTCACCAAAGCCTGTGTGTTGGAGCTAGAGCTATTATGATCAAAGAGTAAAAAGATATAGGTGCATACAGATAAATTTTATTTTGAAATATATTTTCAGAAAGTATATCAAATAATTGAGTACTATAATTTAATTTTACTAAAAGTGAATTTCATATATTCTCATGTCAAAAAATTAAATATTTGAGGTTATATATATATTAATTAGCTTGATTTAATTCATACTTTATTAGGAAAACAACTACATTAATATCATTATTGAACAGTTTAGGAATAAAATAGTGAAAATGTGGAATTTTAGATGAATTGTTATTGGAGTGAAGTGTGAGGATTATATACATAAGCTGCAAATATCTAATAAATACTATTTAATACTAAATAAAGAGTGACGGGCTTTTCTTTCATTTTGCATTTACAGGTAACTATGTATAAATACTAACTGATATGATGAAAGGAAACATTTCATGTCAGATTAAATTTGTTCAAAATAAATAGGCTACAATGATAAGATATATAATATATGACTTAATGAGTTGTATTTCTTAATATTACTAGGATGTTTATTTTTAAAGTAGAAATAATCATGGAAAGACTTTGGGAAAAAAAAACAACCAAGGAGTATTCTAGAGAATATTGTTAGTCAAAATGTTCAGAGTGAGCACTGCATTTTATAAACTGATGTCTATAATCTTTTGTATGGAATTATTAAATTGTACAATGATTACAGTATTGATGAAAAACTGTTTGTATGTCTTGTTGACTATGGTGGACATGCCAGTACAGGGGATATTGAAATGGCAGAAATAACCCAATATTCTTCAAACTTTCTTTAACTTTTTAAAAATTTGTCTGCAATAGCTTATGAATTTCATTCCATTTTGTATTGGAAAAGGTTCCTACAAACATACCAAGCAGAAGGCATGACCATAGAAACTATAATGTTTAGTTATACATGAGATATGTGTTTAATTAAAAAACAAAGCAACCATGATTTTGCAGTTTCATCTTGAGACACTTTGGGGGTTTGTTGTTTGAAAAGACAAAAAAACAAACAAACAAACAAACAAAAATAAAAGTTATCAGCTATGTGAGACTAGATTCTCAGAATAAAAACTGCCATCCAGTTGACAATAGTATTACCTGGCATGAAGGCTAAGCTGCCAGCCTAGGCCCACAATAACGACTGATCTGATTTCAGTTCCAAATTCATGCATTTAAAAAAAATTCTTCATAAAATAATTGTATACATTAAATTTCAAAATCACTAATATAAAAGCATACTAGGGAATTACATGGGTGTATATGTAACTGAAATTTTAGCATAGAATTACATGTGTATATTGTGAACAGAAGCTTATCATTTGGGAGCCACATCATTGAAATTTTAAAAATTACTATCCATTAATTAAAATCATGCATCTAATATAGTAGATTCTTATTTGGGCTTTATCCTTGTGATATTATTCCTTATGTACATGTCCCTTTTAAATAAATATATGAATCTTAAATATTACTATTATTGATATACATTTTATAATTAAGTAAATGACACAGGATATATATTTGGTACAGTACATTAATTTTGATAGCCTCCATTTCCATGTTTCACCGTAACTCATGATCTAACTTCTATTCTCTACAATTATATTTTATATACTTCTCCTGCTGGTCCTTTTCCATTTACCAAATAACCCCTCCTTTACTCATTTTTCAGAATTATATTTGGATATTGATAGATCCTAATCAATATCTTCCGTGCCACCACAACAAAATCATTATGTTACTCATGAATTACTGAATGGGTAAAGATGTGTTTTTGGCAAAGCTGGATTGAAAACTGTCCCTCGCATTTTCTCATTTGCTAAATAAGGAAGCACGAATTCTCAGCATGGTTACAGTTTTCATAGTTCATAAACATTACATATTGAACAGTTATTTCTTTGAAGCAGAGACCCCGATCTCAATTCAATACTTTAAATAATACTTTTCCTATAAAAATTCTACTATTCTCCAAGGAACCTGAAAGCTTCTTCGACAAAGTGCTAATTATAGAAATAACTTATTTATACTCCTTAAATTTTGTCTTGTCTGGTTAAAACGCTCTCTATAAAATTTCCCTGGAAATGAGTGGTTGTGTGTAACAAAATCATAGGAGAGCTTTGATGACTGTAAAAGAAACTGTTTTTAAACTCTTCTCCGTGTGACAGTAGTTTTAAAACTCCACACAGGATTTAATCTTTCTGAGATGTTTTAGTATAAGGGTACTTAACAACATTTGCATGTATTTATACTTGACTTTTCTTTAACTTTCAGTCTTGACTCCTTTCTGTTATATTATCCATTGCCTTGACAAATAAATCATTTAAACTTTAAATCACCTCTTTTCAAAACAGTGTTTTTATTCTCCTCATAGTTTTCAAATATGATGATGTATGTACCAATTCACTCACAGGAACATGTTCTCAAAGTGAATTATAAGCTGTCTTAAAGTACATTTTTTATACTAATACAATCTAATTTCACACTGGGATAACCTGAGCATATAACATTTTTGCCATATTCCATATTGTACTAAAGTTTATGAGCCTATATACGATGAAGCACAAAATTACAAGAGTACTAATGATTTGCCACTAACAGCAAAACCTAGACTAGTGTGTTTGGTTTAATAACTCTGTAATAATATTTTAGTTCATTAACTGCAAAATACCACAATTTTTATTGAAATATGAATAAATATAAGGCTTGCACACAACTTAAATTATTTTTAAAAAGATAATGTATTGAGAGCTGCAGCAAGCACAATACCAAAGACAGGAGGAAGTACAAATTAAAGCTTCCTTAGAAGAATTTAAAATCATTGTCAATTTCAGTAAAACTTTTATCACTGGAACAATAAGCTCTAAATACATTAAAATACCAGAGTGTGTTAGGGAAAAAAAAACCCACGCATCAAAAGACCAGCAGAAGATAATAACAGAATTTCTTCTCAAAAAAACAGTATTTTCCTAGGTATCCGCTCTTTAAGATTACAAACCCAAGTTTCAAGCAAAAGTTTGATGCCTACCACATGACACACATAACAGCATGAGGAAATGTATTGGAAAAACTAAACCAACAATGATGAACACAGACTAAAAAGTGACATGAATGTTGGGTACAAAAGCATAGAAAGCACTTTAAATTACACTGTTAAAAAATTTGAAGTTTAAAAAGAAAGTGAACTAATGTGGGATACGGTTGATAAACTACTGTTGACTTAAAAGTTAGAAAGACTATCCTCAGGCCTCTTGGGGTAAGTCTACAGCGCAGCTCTCCGCGCTGGGACTCCCTAAGCCACATTCACCCTTCCATCCCCCCCCCCTCGCCGTTCTATACTCCTAGTTTGAGCCCTGCGCCACTCCTAGTCTTGGGGCCCCAGACACCTGGGGAACCAATACTGCTTCCTGACCCTTCTCACCCAGAGCAACCCAGTCCCTTTCTTGGGCTCCAGGAGCACCACTTCTGGTCCTGGCCCCACCCTCACCTCGCTCTGCTTCCCTGGGCCTGCACCACCGGCTAACTCTCCTAGCCTGCACTACTATCCTCAGGCCTCTTGGGGTAAGTCTACAGCGCAGCTCTCCGTGCTGGGACTCCCTAAGCCACATTCACCCTTCCATACCCCCCCCTCGCCATTCTATACTCCTAGTTTGAGCCCTGCACCACTCCTAGTCTTGGGGCCCCAGACACCTGGGGAACCAATACTGTTTCCTGATCCTTCTCAC
>NW_008331140.1:136381-167386 GCF_000622305.1 Nannospalax galili
TATTTTTAGTTGGAGATGAGTTTTTATTCACTGTTCTGTTGCTTACCCCCAAAATGACTATCAAAATGATTATTCACCCTCATGAGTCTGTGTGTCACCAGCACAGGGAGGGTTGCCTGTGCTGTTTTTAAACACAGAGCCCCTGGGAGCAGAGGACACATTCTAGTTCCAAGCTGCTGAAGACAGGCTCCACCCAGCCGCCTTGCAGCAGCAGCCTACTCCTGGCTCTACAAAGGCCTGTCCCAAGGGGAGTTGTGGGTTGAGGAGAGTTTCAGACAGTAAGGAGGAAGATCAGTCCAGGTCTGAACTTGAACAAAGATTAATGCTGACAGCACAGTTATGAGACTGTCAGAATTGAGAAAGACAGCTAAGACACTTCAGGCCAGATCCAAACTCTGCAGGACAAAGGACATGCAAGGTGGGATGAACTTTACAAAATCACAGAGGGCAGAATTGGTCTTTGAGGAGTTGCTAGTCTTTTGTTTAAGAGTTTGGTAAATATCTTGGTAGAGAAGTGGATGAAACCCAGGGTTCTCACAGCAGGAGCAGGTCATCTCTTCCCCCCAAACTGGCCCTGATCAGGAATATCTGACTGCTTAGTCACCTCACCTACTAGCCTGCCAGCTTGCCAACCTGCCAGTCCATCCTTCCTACTCACTCTCAAGGTTCTCGTAATAATTCAACTGTAAACCTAAAAATTTACAGCCAATTTTGAAAGAGATGCATCCTACCTCAGGAAACCGTTATTGAATTGTGTTGTAATGATATGCTTCTTCTAAGTATGTTGTTATTAAATAAATCATTTTAAAAAAAGTTAGAAACAGGCCCAACAACTGAAATACTAGTAATCTCTGGAATATGGAAAGGGAACAGAAGCAGACATTTCTCTTGAGATTCCAAAAGGAGAGCGATTATGTTGAAAATTTTACTCTAACCCTGTCACACTGATCTCAGACTTCAGAAACATAGATGTCTATGAGTAGTATGTTTGATTTTTAAGCCACTAAATTTATTGTGACCTGTTCGAACAGTGATTGAAAACTAATAGACCTCCATTTCATATCCTCAGAAAATTATCATGTAAAGTATACAAGAATTAAAGATTTAACATGGAAAAAATCTGGTGGTTTTACTTGATATCAGATTTACTACTTGTCCATTAAATTGCATTCCGCAAATAGAAAGAAAAATGATATAAGAGAGATTAAGACTGTGTATATATACACATGAGTATTACTAGAAATTAAGTAAAAAAGATAGAAATATATTTTAATGTTCTTAAGTTGCTCTAAAACATAACTAATATAAATAATACCAAACATTTATCATGTCTTTAAAGGTTACACAGAAGTAAAATAGGGTACCAGTAATACACTTATTTAATAGTTACATTGTTGGCTCTGTTAAATTATGAATCTATAGGCATCCTTATCATATTCTTGAAGTATAATATTATTTTAAGATTGATGTAGATCTTTCAAAGTAAATTATAAAGTAAGAAAACTATGTAAAAGTTAAGAAAAAGTGGTATACTGAAATACCAGAGAATGGAGAAATTAAGTGATAAGAAAATCACTAAACCCATATAAAAGAGACTGAAGGAAAGCAAAGGCCATATTTTATTACTAGAAAGCAACTAGAAAGCAGATGAGTTTGATCCAAATAAATGAGCAGTTAACCAGGAATATTTTAAGCATAAACAGTGACATTATACCATTGGACAAAAGACTATGGCCCAGCTTGCAAGGCTAGGAATCAGTTGAGTTGCCTGAAAAAAAAAAAAAAAAAAAACAGTAAAAAAATAAAAATAAAAGCAAACATCAAAAAGAAAATCTGTTACCCAAGAAACCTTTAACAAGAAAAATTAGTCCTATAAAGTGGTATTGTGATAAATCAAAGCACACAGACCAATCAAAAAGAATACACAGCTCAGATATAAACTCTTATACATCTGTAAAGTTGAGTAATTCCATGATGAGAGCCAAGGCCACTAAATGATGAACCAAATACTCACAAAGAATGAAGCTGAATGCTTAACTTACAATGTACATAAAATTCAGCTCAAAGTGGAACAAGGCCTAAATACAAGAATGAAAAATATAAAACTCTTAAAGCATAAGGGAACCTATTTATTTCATTGGCTTTAACCAGGAGTTTTCTGTGTGTGACAACTAAATCAGAGGCAACAGAGGGGAAATTTAGCAGTTAACCTCCATGTGCTTTCACTTTCACTTGTCAGATTTTTATTTTTCATGCATCCTCATTAGAATTTCTCCATATTTACATGTCTAAAACATAAAAAATTCTAAGTGGCCAATATCGGGATGATAATTATTAGTCAACATTGCTATTCAGGAGCATCCTCTGAGTCAGACAAATCGTATCTTCCTGAGCTCACGTGTGCATGTGTGCCAAAAATAATCATATCTGGGTTTGTTGATGTTGGCAACCCACATAGAAAGAGAGGCAAGGACAGTCATGGGGTCCTTCACCTTAGTATCAACCCATACCTCCCAACCCCTGGTGGGCAGTTCAGTCCTAATTACATGTGGCCTCAGGAAAAAGCTAGTTTAAATAAACTGGGAAAGATTAAGTGGGTAGGGGAAGATGCTCTATGCAGCTATTGAAGACCATCATCTATGCTTGGGTAAAGATTTTCTGAAGCACACTTAATGGGGAGTGTCCATAAACCTATATGTAACCTCTTACGCATTCCTCTGTAAATAAGATCAATGTATTCATTGGTTCATGGGTTTCTCAGAATGCACTTTGGTGGACTCTTCCCCTATAAAATGAAACATATTCCCTTTTTAATTTTTTAAATATTTTATTATTTTTATTTTGCGTGGATGAGTGTGCTGCCTGCATGTAAGTGCACTCATGTAGTGCAATGCTCTTGCAAGTCAGAAGAGGACATCAGATCTCCTGGAACTGGAGTTGCTAGTCACCATGTGGATGCTGGGAAACTAATGTAGGTTGTCTACAAGAGCAAATAGTGCTCTTAACCACTGAGCAATCTCTTCAGTCCCTCTAGCTCTTTTCTTATCTACTGGGCATATCATTTTCTAAAACTCTCAAGTTAGTTGCTAATAGAAACTTCAAATACATTTGGAAATCATTTTTATAAATCTTTATTTGTATATTTTTTCATTATATATATGTTTATAGGTAGATATTTCTTTCATTTCTCTTTACTTTTTTTTCAAAGTACAACTCCTAATATTAACTACTAGCCTACAATTACTACCATTACACTGTGTTTTTGTATTGAACTCTATCTCTCTACTCAGACATGAGGAAACACAAAATTTTAAAAGTACTATTACAGACTATGTTTTTGTAGAAGAAGATTATGTGAATAAAAAAAATTAACTAAGACTGAAAGGAGAAAAAATGTTGGAAGAAGTATTCTTTAAATTGAAAAAAGTTGGTACTTAGAGCAATTCAAGGTAGTCATCCAATGACAGGGTACTGAGATTGCTAGAAAACAATGTGCTTAATTGATTTGATATAATGTTTTAGGTATGTACAATTCAAAGACATTTAAACATATGAATATGTAGGTATGAGATTATTGGGAAGATTTCCTCCTGGCAAAGCATAGCTATTTTCATGAATTTGTTTTTATTTTTTTATTTGTTTCTAAACTTCTCTGTTTAATTATTTTAGATGAAAAGGATAGGATTTGAGTTGTATTTTGGGTTCTTGGTAGAGACAGGAGTTTTGTCCTGACATAAGGGTTATGAGATTAATATCTAGCCAGCGTCTGTAGAATAAAGAATAGAGACCTATAATTGTCCCTTTACCTTAAGGTGATCCAAATGGACCTGTCAATCACCTGAAAAGAAATAGGACCCTTGGGAAAGCCTTCTTGTCTAGTGACTTCAAGAAACAATACAAAGCATTTTTTCTTTGTATTTGTTTTGTTCTAAATGTAAATCAGGGCAATATCTTGCTGAATCAGGGTCCTCTCATTACTGAGAGTGCCTCGTATTATTCTGTAGTAAATGCTGCCTGTCGTTCTACACTATACACTGTGTCTCTTCTCAATGCGTTCAAGGGAGATCACAAGGAACTGAGTGTGAATGAGAGGTCACAGCAAGATCTTGATAGTGCAGGGAAATAGTACGTAATTTGGAGTGAGACTAGTACAACTGATGGGTGGAAGAGGCAATATAAAATTGTAAGGCTCACAGGAATGGTGGGATTGCAAATGAAATGTCTCAAAATGAGAAACTGCAGCAAACATCTATGTGAAAATATTCCTTCATATCTATGGCCAAATCCTAGTGTGTGTGTGTGTGTGTGTGTGTGTGTGTGTACAAGACACTGGGCACTACAGAGGGCTAGATTACCTTGTAGAGATTACAGAGACCACACCTGCTAAGAATAAGAAACTTTTAGTTCTAAATAAAATAGAGTACCAATGTACTTGGTCTTAACATAACATCTAGCAAAAGAAAACATTAAATACCTAATATTCTCTAAAGGAAGATAATATAAAATGAAGATAATATAAAATATAAACAAAGTCTAGCATGAATTTTAAAAAGTAAATTATAGGGGCTGGAGAAATGACTCAGCAGTTAGGAGCACTAGCTGCTTGTGTAGAGGACCCAGGTTTGGTTCCCAGCATCGACTTGGCAACTAAAAACCATCTGTAACTCCAGTTTCAGGAATGCTGTCTCCTACTTCTGGTTGTCTTGGCACCAGGCCCACATGGGTTAACATACGTACATGGAGGCAAAACACTCAAACACATAAAATAAAAATAAGTAAATTTTAAAAGAAAGTAATTTTCAAAGTGAAACATAGGAAAATGAGAAATACCAAGATAAAAAAATCAATAAAGCTTCTATCTCTGTCATTATACATAAAGTGTTTTTGTTTAATTGAATCCAAGCAGAACTATCAAAACTATTCTGAATTTTTTCAGAAAAAAGGACTTCAAAAGTGTTAATGATAATTAATGAAAATGATTCAGAAAACAGATAAATGAAAATAGGTAAAAGAAAATGAGAGTCGACAATATCACACGGAATTTCCAGATTTTCAAAAATTTACCAAAAATTTGGCCTTCACATTTAAATAATTTTAGGGGGCTGGAGAGTGGTTCAGTGGTTAAGAACACTGGCTGCCCTTCCAGAGAGTCCAGGTTCAGTTCACAGTACTCACATGATGACTCACAACTATCTGAAACTCCAGTTTCAGAGGTTATGACATCCTCTTCTGAGCTCCATGGGCATTGCATGCACAAGGTGCACTTACATCAGTGCAAGCAAAATACTCCCTCACATAAAAAGTAAATACAAATGTTTTAAATGAAATAATTTTTAGGGAACCAGAAACTGAAAAAGTCAAAAGGAAGTATACAAAATTATTCACATAAGAAAACCAAACAATTATGATAATAAATAATTTATAAACCATGCTAAACTGTGTAGATTATATATCATGTATAAAAATGTATCCGGAAGTGAGACAGAACATGATATTGAAGCAATATTTTAAAATAATTGGCTAAAAATTGAACTATAATAAAAATAAATAATAGCCTAGTCACAGGCATCAACATACCCAAAAGATGTCTATTATTTAAATGGGTACAGATAAAGTGAAACATTGACTATGCTTATTATAATAAAATTTCTAGCAAAGAATACTTTGATACATCAAAGTAAAAAATAAAACATGATACAAAAATAAAACCTTTTAAAGGAGAACTAATAAGATATAGTTTTGATTTTAAAATAAAAATACATAAACAATGGTCTAAAGATGCAGCTCTGTGGGTATAGTCCTTTTTTACCACACTCAGAACAGTCCTCAGAAAAGCATTAAAATAAACAGCTAGGCATGGTGGCACATGCTTATAATTTCAGCACTTAGGACATAATCTGAGTATTTGGGAAGTGAAGACCGGAGGATAAGGAATATCAAGGTCAGCCATCCCTACATAGTTATAGGCCAGTCTAAGCAAACATGCTTGTGAAAGTCTTTCCACAAATAGGCTTTAAACTGCTTTATGGCACTGTAAGATAGTTCAGAAGGTAAAAGAGCCTGCCATCAGTCCTGAATACCTGACTTTTATCTGTGGCATTCATCATATACTAGAAAGAGAGAATGAGTTGTCCTCTGACTGCGTAATTTGTGCCACTGCATATGCGTCCACACACACAGACTCTCTCTCTCTCTCTCTCTCAAGTGAAATAAAGTGAAAAATTCTTTGGGCAGTTACAACGTCTTTCAGAGGACCAAAGAACCTGAAAGCCTTCTAGTATCTGACTATCTGTCTAACAGGATAGAATGAAAATGTTCAGAAAAAAAATGTCTCAGGTAACATTACACTTAAATATGAAATATCAAATACATTTTAGTTGAGCTGGGAAAACAAATAGATATGCAAAGATATTTCTACTCACTAAAAAGGAAGAAGATCAAGCCAGTACAAAAAAAGCAAAGAAAATTACAATGTACATATCCGTAAACAACAAGGAAAATTCTCCTGAATTTCAGATATCTTGTTGGAGTATGTAGAATGTTAAAAACAAAGAATAATTTAAAAAAGCAAATTAATAATAAGGTTTAAGGCACATAAGGCTCAAGACTTATAACAATTTTTCATACAGAGATAACAATTAGACTACTAAAATTTAAATACCATACATAAGAGCACCAAAATCTATTCAGATATTTACAGATAAATGAAATGAAATGAAACAAACCTTACATAGATAGATAGAAAGATACATAGATGATAGATGATGATGATGATAATGGATAGATGATAGATAGATAGATAGATGATAGGTAGATAGATACAGATATGAGTAAATTTAAATAATTACAAGTTTTCCTTTAAAAACTTACATTTGAAGACACAGACGTGATTTATAGATTACTTGTACTGCCAGTGAAAATCACAGTACCTCATTCAAAGAAGCTCACACACTCTTTTTTCCATTTTTATGAAACTTCAAAATATATGTTAGGCAGATTACACAGGTTATATAAAACTGAAATAAAACAAAACAAAACATAAACAGGAAAAAATGGCTAATTCTATATACACAGGATTTTAGGCCTATATCTCTCTTATGATGCCCTAAAATTTAGCAAACTCTCCTTGAAAGTAAACTCAGAGAAAAAATTTTTTAAATTACATAAAATTTAGTATTTTTCAGTACTAAAATATGAATGCAATATTAGAAAGCTGATCATGATAACCATAGATATTTATAAAAGCATTGAAAGGATAGCTTCATGATGTAGAGCCACATCCAGGAGGTACTCTTATAATTCAATGAGTATATAACATTCTTCCTCAATGAATGTTTTTTTATTTTTTATTTTTGCTGCTACAATTACTTTTTTAATTATTTATATAATAACCACATGACTAGAAGAAGCATTTTATTACAGCATTAACATATTCAATAACAATTTCCAGAGCAAAGATGCATCTCTGTCAAAATTGGTTATTAATTTTTAGATTCACAGTTGAACTAATATGGTTATACAATATTGAACTCAGTATAAAGCCTATAAGACATAAAATTGAATGTTTTAATCTATAAAAAAGACCTCCATTTCATTTTAAAATATATGGTTTCATACAGAAAAACTCATTTTTAGTGCTACTAACACTTAGATATCTGTTTGCACATGAGTCTCTAGCCTATATGTATCTGATTATTACTAGTCACAGTGGGTTACGTTCTGAGATCTGTGGAACCTGAGCATACATATAAAGTCATCAAGTAGCTTTCAATGGTAATGTTTTTCACCTCTATTAATTAACATGAAGTATATTTTTATGCTTCTTCCTCAAATATAACTCAGTTTTTTATTGATTTTTTTGGTATGTATTTCATACAGAACATCCCAAAACAATCTTATTCCTCTATATACCCACATCCCAAAGACACCCTCCTGTAGCTCCCCCACCCCACTGGAGCCCATATACGCTGTCAGCCCTGTTACTGTCCACTGTGTTGTCTGCCACCCCAGCCATTCCCCAGTGCTTGCCCATCCATTGAATCTAGTCAGCCTATCAAGAGTTCCTTGTTTTAGGAATATCAGCTCTTCCTCATCTACCAGCAATCAGTTGTCAATATTCCTTTAGACAAGATTGATTTGCCCATTTAAAGTGTCCCCATTTTACCCATTTCTCCATTAATAATACCCTTTTCCTATTATCCCACCTCTCTTGAGCTCTTTGTTTCCCTTTTTCCCTGAGATTCCTTGTATAACCTTCCCTCTTCCTTCAAATAACCCCATTTTTATCCATATCTCCCTTATTAAGGCCTGTTTCCTACTGTTCTTCTCTTTCAGATTCTTTCTTTTCCTTTACCTCCCTGGTTCCTTTTTAATATCCTGGTTCCTGTGGTTATGTCTGGATACATATTCACTTACAAGGATTTGGTTCTAGGATACACAAATGAGGGAGAACATACATCATTGTTTTTCCCGAGTCTGTGTTACTTCACGTAGTATAACAGTTTCTAGTTCCAGCCATTTACCTGCAAATTTCATGATTTCATGTTTCTTTCCTGCTGAGTAAAACCCTGTCATATAAATGAACTACATTTTCATTATCAACTCGTCAGTGGAGGGACACTTAGGTTGTGTTCATCTCTTAGCTATTGTGAAAAGAGCAGCAACAAACATGTATGTACAGGTATCTCTGCAATAGAAAGAGTTCTTTGGGTATATGACAAGGAGTGGTACAACTGGGTCAAACAGCACATTCATTTTTAGTTTTTTAAGACTTCTCCACACTGATTTCCATAGCGGTTGAACAAGTTTTCAATCCCGACAGCAGTGGATGAATGTTCCTCCTTTCCCAACATCCTCTCCAACATTTGGTATCATTTGTTCTTTTGATATTAGCCAGTCTGACTTGGGTAAGATGAAATCTTACAGTGGTTTTAATTTGCATTTCCCTAATTACTAACGATTTTAAACACCGTTTAAGATGCTTCTTATCCATTTTTATTTCTTCTTTTGAGAACTCTCTGTTCAGCTCCTTAGGCCATCTTTTAATTGGATTACTTCCTCTCCTGATTCTTTGTTTTTTGAGTTTGTTATATATTCTGGATGTTAAAACTCTGTCAGATATGTTGCTGGTGCACATTTTTTTTTTGCATTCTGTGGGTTTTCTCTTCACTTCTTTAATTCATTCTTTTCATGTACAGAAGCTTTTTAGTTTTATGAGGTCTCATTTGTTGATTCTTGACCTTGTTTCCTGAGTAATTGATGACAGGTTCAGAAAATCCTTCCCCACACATGTATCCTGTAGGTTATTGCCAATGATTTCTTCTAATGGTTTCAGAGTTTCACACTTTACATTGAGGTCTTTGCTCCATTTGGAGTTGACTTTTGTGCAAGGTGAAAGATAGGGGTTCAGTTTCATTGTTCTACAGGTGGAGATCCAGTTTTCCAGCACCATTTTCTGAATATGCTATTTTTTTCTCCAGTGAATGTTCTTGGGCCCTTTGTCAAATATGAGGTAGCTGAAATTGCGTGTACTCATTTGGGTCTTCAATTTTCTTCCATTGATCTACAGGTCTATTTTTGTGCCAGTACCATGTTGTTTTTGTGACTATAGCTCTGTAATACAGTTTAAAATCTGGTATAGTAATCTCCCCAGCATTTCTCTTAGTGCTCAGGGTTGCTATGGCTATCCGAGGTCTTTTGTGCTTCATTATGATTCTTAGTATTTTTTTCTCCAATTCTGTGAAGAATGTCATGGAGATTTTGATTGGCATTGCATTGAATCTAGAAATGGATTTTGGTAGGATGGTCATTTTCTAAATATTATTTCTTCCAATCCATAAGCATGGGAAGTCCTTCCATTTTCTGTTGTTTTCCTTAATCTCTTTCTTTAAAGATATAAAAATTTCATTGTAGAGGTCTTTAATGTCTTCAATCAGATTTATTCCGAGATTTTTTTTGCATCTATTGTGAAAGGGAGTATTTCCATGTACTCTTTCTCTGATTGCTTGTTATTGGTATATAAAAATTCTACAGACTCTTTTGAGATTAATTTTGTAACCTGCCACTTTACTGAAAGTGTTAATCATTTCCAAGAGTATTCTGGTGGGATTTTTGGCATCTCTTAGATATTCACTTGTCTTATTGCTCTTGCAAGAGTTTCAAGCACTATGTTAAAAAGGAGTGGAGCTAGTTTATAGCCTTGTCTGGTACCTAATTTTAGTGGGAATGCTTCCAGTTTTTCTCAGCATTATGTTGGCTGTGGGGTTGTTGTATATGGATTTAATTGTGTTGCGGTATCTTCCCTCCAGTCCAGTTCACTCTAGGACTTTGAACATAAGTGCGTATTGAATTTTCTCATAGGCCTTCTCTGCATCTATTGAGATGACCACGTGGTTCTTGTCTTTGAGTCCATTTATATGATTTATGACATTTATTGACTTACATATATTGAACCATCCCTGCACTGGTGGAATAAAGCCGACTTGATATTGTGGATAATCTTTTTGATTTGTGTCTGTATGTGCTTTGGAAGTATGTTGGTGAGAATTCTTGCATCTACGTTCATTAAGGATATGGGTTTACAGTTTTCCTATTGGTTGTATCTTTATCTGGCTTTTGTATTAAAGTGATGCTGGCTTCACAGAAGGAATCTGGAAGTTCTCCCTCCATTTCTACATTTTTGAATAAATTAGTATTGAATGTAGATCTTCTTTAAATGTCAGGTAGAATTCTGCTATAAATCCATCTGATCCTGGGCTTTTTTTAGCTGGAGGTTTTGTATTACTGATTCCATTTCCTTATGTGTTATGGGTTTGTTTAAAGTGTTGATAAGTTCTTGGTTTAGTTTTGGTGGTTCCCATGCTTTTTGATACCCATCCATTTCTTTTAAGTTTTCAAATTTAGTAGCTTATATGTTTTTAAAGTATTCCCTTATAATGTTCAAGATCTTTTTGGTGTCTGTTGTGATGTTTCCCCTTTCATCTCTGATTTATTTGATTTAGAGGTGCTTTTTCTTTTGGATAACTGGACCCGTAGTCTGTCAATCTTGTTTATCTTTCCAAAGAACCAGCTCTTTGATTCATTGATTCTTTGTATTGTTTTCTATTTCATTAATTTCTGCTCTGAATTTTGTTATTTATTCTTGTCTACTGGGTTTGGGTTTCACTTGTGTTTGTTTTTCCAGTGTCTTGATTTGTGATGTTAAGTGTTTTTTAATGTAGGCCCTTAGAGCTATAAACTTCCCTCTAAGGACTGCTTTCAAAGTGTCCCAGAGATTTTGTTGTGTTGTATTGTCCTTTTCATTTAGTTCCGGGAATACTTTTATTTCCTTCTTAATTTCTCCTTTGATCCATTCATCATTCAGGAGTGTGTTGTTTAATCTCCACGTGTTCATGTAGTTACTAGGGTTTCTTCCAGTGTTGATTTTAAGCTTTATTGCATTGTGGTCTGATAGAATACATGGAATTATTTCCATGTTTTTGTATTTGTTGAGGTTTTTTTGTGCTCCAGTATATGGTCATTTTTGGAGAAAGTTCCATGGGCACTGAATATAAAATATGTTCTTTGGTGCTTGATTGGATGTCTGTTAGGCCCATTTGATGTATGGTACTGTTTAATTCAGATGTCTCTCTGTTAATTCTCTGTCATTTTCACCTATCTAATGGAGACAATGGGGTATTGAAGTCCCTTACTATTAATGAGTTGGGATTAATCTGGGACTTAAATTCCTGTAATACTGTTTTTATGAATTTGAGTGTACCAGAGTTTGGTGACAACATGCTCATGATTGTAATATCTTCTTGGTCAATTGTTCCTTTGATCAGAATGAAGTGCCCTCTTTATCTCTTCTGATCAGTTTCAGTTTAAAGTCTATTTTGTCCGATATCAGAACTGCAATGACTGCTATTTTCTTTGTACCATTTTCTTGGTATATTTTTTTCCATCCTTTCACCTTAAGGTAGTGTCTGTCCTTGAAAGTGAGATAAGATTTTTGCAGATGACAAAAAGATGGGGTTTGTTTCTTAATCCATTCATATAGTCTGTGTCTTTTGACTGGGGAGTTCAGTCCATTGATATTTAAAATTATTATTGAAAGATGTGTATTGATTCCTGTCATTTTTATTTCTGTTCACATTCTTGGTGTATCTGCGCATTTGCACAGTTATACCTTCATTGAGTGTCTTTCTGTAACCCCTTGGGTATAGTCATTCCTTTCTTTGGCGTTTTGTATTCCTTTAAGAACTCTCTGAAGGGCTGGTTTTGTGGACATGAATTCTTTCGGTATACTTATGCCATGGAAGATTTTTCTTTCCCCTTCAACTATCATAGATATTTTGGCTGGATAAAGTAATCTGGCTTGGCATCTGTGGTCATTTAGAACTGGGAATACTTTGGTCCAGGCTCTTCTGGCTTTTATACATTGCAGTGAAAAGTCAGCTGTAATTCTTATGGGTTTTCCTTTATATGTGATTTGTTGTTTTTCTTTTGTAGCTTTCAGTATTCTCTCTTTGTTCTGTACATTTACTCTTTTTACTATGATATTCTTTAGAGAATTTCTTTTCTGATTATGTCTATTTGGTGTTCTATATGCTTCATGTATTTGTATGGGCATGCCTTTCTTTAATTTGGGGAAATTTTCTTTCACAATCCTGTTGAAGATCTTGTCCATACCATTATCCTGAGATTCTCCTCTTTCCTGTATGCCTATAATTCATAAGTTTGGTCTTTTTATGGCACAGAATTCCTGCATATTCCAATGTTGTATTTTCTTAAATTTTTCATGATCTTTGCTTGAGCAGTGTGATTTGCTCACTTTATCTTCCAGTCTTGATATTCTGTGTTCCGTTTTATTCATCCTATTGGTGAAGCTTTCTCCTATCATTTCTAATTGGCTTATCGAGAGTTTCAGTGCCTTCTTCTTTTCAGGCTGAGCATACTTCAATATTTCTAACTCTTTTCTGAATTTATTAAGAAGTTTATCTCTATCTTCTTTCAGTTTTTTTATTTCTTCGTGTGTTCTCTAAATTCACTCTATTCTTTTATTATGCTTATAATTGTTCTTTTGAGTTCCACGTCCTGTGTTATCTCTAGGGGGTTCTCATTGTACTCCTGTAGAGAACTGATGTTACTTGGTGGGGCTATATTGTTTTGTTTTTTCCATGTTATTTTTTCTCTGTGACTTTTACTTGTGGATTTTTTTTGTAGTTTCTGATTCTTGAGTGAGACTCAAGCCATCCTTTATTGAGTTTAGGTCTGCTTCTTTTTGTAAACTTTATGTCCCTTTGTGGATTACTTGTTGGTGATGAAAAGTGGTTGGTCTAGGCTTCAGGTTCTCTCTTTTGATTTTATATTGGCATGGCCAAATTGCTTTCATCTTGCTGCTGCTCAGGAGTTCCCACAGAAGCCCAAGTCAGATGAGGATCAGATGCCCTCAGGCTTTCTCCTAAGATCTGGATCCCTCCAGGAAAGATGCTGGCCTAAAGAATTTTGTGGCTGGGCTCGCCTGGGAGCAGGACCCAGGAAGGATACTGGCCCCAGGAAGGTGGTGCCTGTGCTGCCTAGGGATGCAAAGGGAGGTGGGGTGAGAAAAGGCCCCGAGGGCTCCTGGGGACCAGGAAAGATGCTGACCCCAGGAAGCTAGTGTCTGTGCCAGTCAGGGTTCTTCTTCAATAAATGTTAATGGAAAAATGAAATACCCATATTTTATGAAAGGCAAATTTATATCGTTCTTAAACAATCCACAAGACAGATAATTCAAGCTAGAGCACAAAATAAATATGAAAGCTACAATAATAAAACTTTTAAAACTAAACACAAGAAAGAAATTTTATGGTGCATGGTATGGTGACATTTGCTTGAAATCCCATCACTTGGGATATGAAGGCAGGAGGATCAGGAGGTCTACATTATTCTTTGCTACATAGTGAATTTCATAAGCCTTTGCTATATGAGATCCTGTCTTAGAAAGAGACAGAAAGATAGAGAAACAAAGAAACAGTTAATTTATGTATTAGTACTAGGCAAATATTCTTTCCCAGATTTTGTTTTTGAGATATGATCTCCCTGTAACCGCAACTGGCCTGAAACTCACTATATAGACCAGGCTGGACATGATTTCTCAGATATCTACCTCCTTCTGCATCTCAAGTGCTGGGATTAAAGGCATGTACCACCAGTTCTGGTGGAAATAATTATTTAAAATTTTCAAAATGTATTTTATATAAGACTTTTGTTCATCAAAATTAGTAATTTTTACATATAAAATGACAAATAAAAACTGAAAAAAATGTTTGTAATTCATGTTTTTAGAACTAACTCATCTCCGGAGAAAGAGATCAGCAGTTAACATTGTTTGCTGCTCTTTGGAAGGTCCCAAGTTCGATTCCCAGCACTCACAGCAGGCAGATCGCAAAGTCCTAGCCTACAACGACAGCTCTAAGGACATCTGACACCCTCTCTTGGCCTCGACAAGTGCCCTCACCCTGAAGAGTGTATATTCAGACACACACACACACACACACACACACACACACACACACACAAATAAAATAACTCTTTTAAAAATAGCTGATATATTATGTGTATAAAGAATTTCAATTGAATGGAGTGCAGACTGATCGTCAAATTTAAAAAAGCATTTGTAAAGCAACTCAAAAAATACATCAAAATCCAATAACATTTGTAAAGATTTTAAGCATCATTAGCCATTAGAAAAGTACAAATTAAAGCCATAGGAGAATCATTCTAGCAGACTTCCTTTAGAAGGTCTAAAGTGTCTGGAAATTTACAGATTGGTTATTATGTAAAAAATTTATATGTTGCTACTGTAAATGTAAATTTCACATATACAATTTGGAATATATTCTAGTTATAGTAAAGCTAAACATATAGCTATACTATAATCTCATAATGCAATTTATAAGTAGGAATCAATGATAAATGAGTGCATATTTATGTGATTTATAAATGTTAACTCTATTACTAGCAGCCTTGTTCATAATAGTAAAAATATTGACAGTATCGGATGCTCAATAATTATAGAAGAAGCACATTTTCATACATGAACTGGATATTGTACTACTCAAACCCAACTGCTGCTACACAAACAAATCAAATTAATCTCACAGATAACAAGATGAGCAAAGGAAGAGATAGAGGAGCAAATATTTTATGGAATTTTGTATATTTAGTATAAAATCTTGAAAAATAACTTCATGAGCACAGATATAACAAAGTATCCACCACTGAGATATGTTGATATGGAAATGGATAAAGGAAATCTTTTGCTTTTATTTATTTATTTTGAGGTTTCTCTTTTGTGACAATGTCTCACTTTGTAGCCCTGGGTGACCTGGAATACACTATGTAAACCAGGCTTGCCTCAGTCTCGCAGACATTTGCCTACCTATGTCTCCTCAGTGCCTCTTGCTTAGCCAGGGAGGAAATTTCTTAAGGGCTTGAAATATTTATTAGAGCATAATACTAATTAAACAGATATATGCATAAGGAAAATTATTTAACCATGTACTTTACATCCTTGGAAATTAATGTGTTTGTGTGTATGTGAGCACACACTCATATATAGAAATATTATCTATCATCTATCTATCTATTTATGAAAGACAGAAATATTTCGAATATTGTGGAATAGGAAGGGAGCTAAATGATAAATGTTTGGGTGCTGAACATTTCAAGAGGTTAAATTATACTATGGCTTCTTAGAAAATCATCATAAAATTTTTTCAAAGCAAAAGATGAAATTAAATGTGAACATGAAAGTTTAAATGAGAATGTCCCACATAGACTCCAAGTATTTGTACATTTTGTCCCCAGTTGGTGACACTGTTTTAAGAGACTCTAGGAGGTTTATCCATGCCAGAGGAAGCACTTAACTGGGGACAGGCTTTGAGAGTTCTTAAGCCTTGTCAGATTTCTAGTCTCTCTTGGTTTCTCCTGCCCGCTTGGAAATGTCGTTGCTTCCTTCTGCTCCACCCACTTCTGCTCCCCGCCATGACTGACTCTAATCCCTCTAGAACTGTAATCTCAAATGAACTCTTCCTTCTATAAGTTCCCTTTGTCATAGTGTTTTATCACGACAACAGAAAAGTAAGTAATAAGTGAACAACTTACCATGAATGACAAATTCTTGTGTAGTTTAAGGTACACTCCTCAATATTCCCCAACTGTGTCCTATAATTAGTTGCCCACTCTTTGAGATATGGATGCCAGCTCATATTGAATCTAGTCAACTTTGCATAGCAATGCCTTAACAACTAGAAATTAACAATTATGCGTTAATAAAAGAAGATGTAATGTCTTCATTCTTTTTTATTATCAATTAACCAAGCATACAAAGCATCATAAATAAAATATTTGGGCAAGACAATACAAAAATGTCACCAAATAACCATCTTTAGAGAAATAATCTCTTTATGCCTCTGCCATTAGAGAGCATTTTGTACAGTTTGTATGGTAGCGTCATGTAACAGAAACATATGTTCTTGAGTAAGTGAAGTGCTGACATGGATTGTTGCATATTTAAGTGAGATTTTTGTAGTATAAGATGCAAGTACCTTGCTTATATTAGTGAGAGAATTTCCAGAGGAACAATATGAAAAACATCATTGTCTTTCATCATCAAAGAGATTTTGTTTCTAACTACTAAATAAGATTAGTAACAACAAATTTTTTTACAAGATTGGCCCTTTCCTATATTTTTTCACGTGGTTTCCTATGATTTTATCTTTATAATTTCTTCTGCAACACTATCCTGTAAATAGATGGAGAATATGTTAACTAATTTTCATAACACTCCAGAGGAAACAAATGAAATATATTCGTTAGAGATTAGGTTGCTTAACTTTTATTCTAAAAATTTATGGAATTATATTTTTCTAATTTATTGTCAATAAAGTAAATAAAGATTTCTAAAACTGTAGTGTAAAATAAGAGTAATCTGTTTTATAAGTAATTTTAAAAATAAAACATGTAACATGGTACAATGCACCTTTTATTAAAAATAAAATAAGAGTCTTATGTATTACAAAATATAATTTTCACATAAAATCATCAAAATAGTATAAGTACCATATGCCAGGATCGATCTCATTACATCTGTTTTCAATACTGTAGCAATATTATTTATAAGAAATGAGATATGCAGGTAGATTATTATTTTTCCTAAATACTGTCTCATCTTTAAATAAATATAAAACTTCATACATGGTTTCATTAAATTAATTTTGTAAGCAAGAGTTTGAAAGAGAAATTGCTTTATCTCATTCTTCAAGAAATGGTTGTTGAAATTCCTTTGCATCTTCTAAAAAATGATTCTTATTAGTATATTATTTCTGATGACAGTGAGTCGCTTTCAACATTTTAAAATAAAAATGTTACTTGCTGCTATGCAGAAGATGTTTGTATGCCAATAACAAAGGACCTGGAGAACATATAATATTAAGTGTTTCAATCACTGAAATCTACATTACATGAGACAATAAAGATGCAAACACACTGGAAGGCAGATCACCTCCAGTATTCAAAAGTGGAAAACATACAGTATTTAAAACAATCACTGAAGTTCGCATTACATGAGAAAACTATGTTGGACACATAAACTGTTAGTTCTTAATAACATGGCTCAAATTTTAGGATATCTAACATAGCATATGTTATTCAGAAATATCATTCATTTTCATGAGGTTAGCATTTGAGCGGACTCTTGTAAGATGATTAGCTCAATTGAAATGCTTGATTGTTTAAATGTTCATGATCCATATAAAAGGACTTAAGCTAAAGTTAGGGAGGACAAATGGATTCTTTGTACCTCCTTCAAAAACAATCTTTCTGGGTTGAAGACAGCTTCAGGTACTGGTGCTTGCCATTAAGTTTGATGATCTGAGTTGTAGCTCTAGACCTCATATGGTAGAATAGAGAACGGACTCCCCCAAATTGTCTTCTGAACGCCACCTGTGCCCTGTGGCACGTGATCGACCCTCCACATACACACATATAATAATTAAACAAGTGTCATGAACTTTTTTGCAGTTTAGTAATTATAGATACATTTCAACAAATTACATTTAAACTCAATATTCCTGTATACATATATCACTTTTTAAAAATAATTTTTATTGATTCCAGAGTTTCATTGAATGTATTTTGATCACATTCAGACTTGCCTCCCCCTTCTCCAGGCCCTCTTTACTCCTCACACACACACATACCAGGTCTTGGACTCACACCCCGGGAGCATGTAGGAGACACAGATTGTAATTGATAGGTTTTAAAAAACATAAACAAACAAATAAATAAATGATAGATAGTGATGTAATAAACATTTTCAAAAATTCTTTTTTTCTGAGACTGGAGAGATGCTTGAGCAGTTGTTGCCAACACCCATGTAGAAAGCCTCACAAACTCCTGTAAATAACTTCAGGTGGTTTGATGCCATCTTCTACATTAACATGTGCACATACCCCCCCACATATATATATATAATTCAACTCTAAAAGTCAATATCTAAATTGCTATTTCTGACTTTTCAACATTTTGAAGTGTTTTCCTTAATTTCTTTCTTTCTTCTTACTTTCTTTCCTCTCCCTTTCTTTTCTTCTCTTTCTTTATTTCTCTTTCTTCCCCTCTCATTTTTATCTCCCTCATTTCTTTCTTCTCTTTCACTTTCTTCCCTTCTCTTTCCTCTTTTTACTTGTTTTCTCTATTTTTCTTTTATTTCTGGCATATTCTCTCTCCTTCCTTTCTTCCTTATTTATTTATTCATTTATTTATTTATTTTGAGGGAAGTTTTTTTTGTATATACCATAGCCTGGATTCAAATTCATGATTTTCCTCTTTTGATTTCCCATGTGCTGAGGTATGGAATACACCGATATGCCTAAATCATTTTAGATGTAAGGCTGACATAAAATTGAACTGTACAGTTCATGAAATCCTTTCCTATAGTTCATAAAGTATACTAAGAAGATTATTTTAGGCTTTGAGTTTAAGATATCACCTAGTCTGAATTCTCCTCTTAAGGCTCTTTCACACCCAAATAGTGAACATAAGTAAAAATCTTGTATCTAACCTGTATAAGAAAAGAATAGATCAATATATCCACACAAATTTATCAGTTCTTGTCAGATTAACATGTTATTGTATCATTTTCTTGTGTTTTGCTCAGCTTTGACAAGTTAATGGCTCTTAATTTGACATGTGTCATTTATATGATCTATTAATTGCCATTGACTTTGTGATAATTGAAAGTGTAGAGGTACATCTTCTTTTGCCACTTGGATATGGTATTATCTAGAAGTCATTTCTCTGAGAGTGATTTTAAGGGCATAGAGTGTCCACTGAAGGGAAGAGCCACCTGGAATGCGGGTGGCACCATCCCGTGGACTGGCTTTCTGAACTGAATAAAAAGGAAGGAAAGAGCTAGCCACTGTGTTCCAACATTCATCTCCCACTGTTTCCTGACAAACAGATGTGCATCTCAGCTTCATGCTCCTGCTACACCGCCTTCCCCCATCATGATGAACTGTAAGTCAAAACAAATCCTTCTTCCCTTAAAATGTTCTCTGTTCATAGATTTGGTCCTGTCAATGAAAAAAAGTAAATAACACATAAAGATAATGAAGTCAACAATGTTAAATAAAATGGAAAAGTTACCTATTTCATAAAATCATAGGTACTGGTATTAGTATAAAGAGCTATAAAAAATTCATCTGAAAATGAATGAACTAACCTCCTATTATATCTGTATGTCACTGCACAAGCACCTGCCTTTGGTGATACAAATGATGAATATATGCAAGTCCCTGAGTTTAAGCCCTGTTACCCAAAGAAACACAAACTGAGTTCAAAAGGTAACTCTTACTACTAACAGGTTGCCATTTACCTATGGATTTCAAACGTACTTACAAAGTATTTTGAAGAAAATTTTGTACTCTAAAAATGATCAATAGGTGTGTAAATGTATGCAGATGTTTGTGTGAAATGCATACATATGTGTATATATATATAAAATATTGATCAAGAGAGACAGACAGAAAGATAGAAAGAGACAGATACAGAAAGCAGAGAGGAAAAATTTAAAAGAGATGAAGGAACACACCTGAGAATGGAGACACTTATGACTCCATTGTTAGAAAACTGAGCAACACATCTACAGGTACGTTATTTTTTTGACATTATGTGACAAACCATTGGTCACAATCATCAGACAACAATGAAAATATGTCACAAGACCATGTCATAAGAGTTTCTCAGCTCCCAAATTGCCACATGTATCTCTTTTAGTTTATGTAACAACTGAACTTTTATTGATTATAGCTGTACATTTATTTGAATTTGTTCTCTAAAGATGAGTTTATCATGGTCTGAGCCCCAAAATTTCTGGCAGCATTTAAAGCAGAATGAAAGTAATTTAACTTCTAAATTCTCAATTTAAAACCTAAATCACATAAAAGTTCCTTTTTAAAATCCTTTATATCTCTCTTTTTTTGAGACAGGGTTTCATTTAGCTCAGGCTGGCCTGGAACTCCCAGTGTAATAGGAGGATGACTTTCAAATTTTGATTTTTTGCCTCCATCTTCAGATTGCTTATGTGGCAATGCTTGGCTTATGCAGTGCTAGGGACTGAATCCATGAATACAAGCATGCTAGGCAAGCGCTCTATCTAACTGCATTCCCAGCCTATGAAATCATTTTTTTCACAAGTCCCATGGATCCCATCTTACCCAGTTTCCATCGTTGTAGTAATATATGAGTTAGCTCATTTAATGGCAAGTGTATAACATAGTGGTCTTTCCTTGGAAATCATGTTCACAAATATAAATAAATATAAAAAATTATGTGTATTAGTAAATCTGTTGTTATGTGTCTGAAAATCAGAACACGGTAACAAATTTTTCTTCCAATTATAAAACTAGATAACACACATCAAAATGAAACATTCTTTTTCTGATTTTCTTATTGTTGGTTAATTTGGTAACTGTGGTTTGAATAATCAGAATCAGAATGATCCTATGATCTAGCCAACACTATTGGATAATGGGTGAGCTTTTGACCTACATTCACAAAGCATTTATGAAACATGTTTATATTTTCACTTGCAACTGCTAAGTGAAAAAGGCATGACTTTTGAACTGGTGTTACTCTTTTGTTACTGTTTGTGAGACGTTTGCTTAAAATGCACACTAACCAAAGTGGAGCTAAGAGCTGGAAAGGGAAGAAATGAAACCATGTTGCAATTTTACATAGCAAAAAATCTCACGGGTTGACTACAAAGACTCAATTAAAACATGCTTCATCAAGTCATAAACCAATTAATTGATCCAAGTAACTGAAAAATCAAGGTATATCTCTAGGAATACAATGATAGCATACTTTATTCATATTTCCATCTATCTGCTTCACTCTTACCTTTGACCTTATTATGTACTGGTAATGACACAATTTTCTTTTAACTATACAGTATTTTTACAATGCTCAATTTTCTCGAGGTATTTCTGAAACAGGTTGTTTACTTAAAAATCATCACTACTACTATTGTTTTGTAAGAATTTGGCAATTCCCATTACTGAATATCTTTACAAATCTTACCTTTGTTCATTGTCTGAGGTATGAAACAACAGTAAACATCACTGAGGAAATATATTTGCACTAAAACTCAAAACAAAACAGAAATTCATAATTCAATAAATTAAATGAATTTGTTTTCAAACTTTTATGAGTACCAATGATGTTAAATGAATTTTAAGTGGAATAGTATGGGATTTCTTTGGATGAATTATGTATTTTTCATGTTCGACATTGTCAAATTCGGTTACAGTGTTGCAGAATGTTTATTATTTCTGGAAATTGAAGGAGAAATGGAATATTGCTGATTTTATAAATTTTTGAAGATATCTGATTACCATGACAAATGGGGGATGAGAAAAGATACTTGGAAAGACTCGTGGGATGGCAGAGCATAATTCCAGATAGCTTTAATAAAACACAGCATGAGAAAGAAAGCAGAAAGCATTACCAAAAGGATGGAAACATTCCAGATGCAGTTTCTAAGACCTTTTTTAGTCTACAGGATTCCCAATGTATTCAGCCTGTGAGACCTTCAGGGGTGTCTGTACTTTTAACATTGCAACACAGTGTCATTTGCAGAGTTATGCTGAAGAAGTACACAATCAAATTACAATAACATAATGGCAAAAATCTCATACTACTTTATGAAAGTTATGATTTTTTGTTTGGCTGTACTCGTAGCTCTCTTTGGCTACATGCATGTTGCAGGTTGGACATGCTTGTCAGTGAAGGAATAGCATAAATTTGATTACAAGAGAGCCACATTACCAGTGAGAAGTGCTTTAGATTCCACTGCTTGTGTAGCTTTAGGCTGGTAATTTTGCACATAAAGTAAGCCTACAGGAACTGTTTGTTTTAAGTAAGGAAAGTAGAATCCCAGTGCCAGTGTCTACACTGTAAGTTTGAAGCTTAAGCAGCAGTTTTTTAAATCATGAGCTAGATCATTTTACCTTAATGTAGGCCAACAATTAGCACACATGAAACTTTCCTATCACCATAGTTTAACCTATATCAATAGTTACTTTATGTTGCTTTTTAAAATAATATTCCACATGGAAGAAAGGATAATCAGCTTTCAAGGACTGGTAACTAAATAGGCATTTTTAAAAATCTTGATTGCCAACTGTATGGGATCTGGAATAACACGGGAGGTAGGCCTGTGGTTGTGTCTGTGTGAATATGTTTAAAACGACATACTGTGAGGGGGAAGATCCCCATTCATGTGAGCAATAGCTTACAGAGCACAGTCTGAGCAAAAATAGGTCTGAGGAAAAGGAGTATATCCTTACTACTTTGACTATTTTAGTAGTCAGTGCATCCATCACTAGGGCTGCCATCCACTTCTGACTTCAGAGTCCCATTTCTCCAGCTTTCTAATATGGAGTTAATACTAGCCATTCTTCAGGAAACTTTCAGGCTACAGTGTAGGATCAGGACTGCTGAGGCAGCAACTTTCATGAACTGAGCCACTGTAGGTTCTCTATCTTTACCGCATGTAACCATACTGGATGAGCTAGCCTGTATTATGTAATCCAATTTAATAATTCACCTGTATAAAAATAGGTATTGGGGCCTGGAGAGATGGCTCAGTTGTTAAGAGCACTGTGCTCTTGCAGAGTACCAAGGTTCAATTCCCAGCTCCCACGTGGCAGCTAACAAGCATCTGTAATGCCAGTTCCAGGGGATCTGACGCCCTTATCTGACCTCCACAGCCTTGCACCACGTGAGTGCACTCATGTACACACAGGCAGTACACATATGCACATAAAATAAAAATAAAATTTTTTTGAAAACGATTGTATTGATTCTATTCTTCTATAAAAAGTTGTCTAATACTGGTTTGATATTGATAAGTTTTAGTCAAACTGAATCTTAAGGTTGAGTTTATCTAAGGGGTTTGTGGTTTCTGGACCTGTAGTCTAATTCAACTATACATCAAGCTGCTGAAGAACACTTGCCTGACAGCACAGAGAACACTAATAACTCATGGGGTGAATGGTAGTTTTTTATATGGTTTACATTATTTTTTAATTGTGTGTGCGTGTGTGTGGTTTTTATTATTTTTTAATTGTGTGTGTGTGTATGTGTGTGTGTGTGTCTGAATGTTTGTGCGTCTGTGTTTCTGCATGTTTGTAGGTGAGTGTAGGTGTTCCTGGAGGTCAGAACCAACAGGTCTTCCTGAAAGGGAAGTTACGTATCAGTATGAGCGTACTGGGAGCAAAACTCGGGTGCTCTATAAGACCAGTACATGCTATTAACCACCGAGCCATATGTCTAGCCCATGAAAATGTAATTTTTAAAGATTTACTTGAGATAAATTCATTTGACATGCTTTGTCATTTGTGAGAGACAAAAAGTTGGGGTGGAGTCTTTTTGAGACAGGGTCTCCCTGTTAACACAGCTGGCCTATAATTCAGTATGTAGACCACACTGGCCTTGAACACACAGAGATCCACGTGCCTCTGCCTCCTGAGGGCTGGGATTAAAGGCGTGTGGCACCATCTTCACATACTTGTAAACATTTGTAGAAAACTGATGTATATAATGGTGTTGGTTGGCTGGCTCTAGCATCTCTGGATAAACAACAAAGGAAAAGTCTGCTCTAAGGAGTGCAATTTCCCAGGTCAAGATGTGCATAAAAAATTTAAAGGCTTCTAAGTATGCCCTGAAAAGGAATCTTTTATCCTGTTGCCATAGGACTAAAAGTTGCCAAAACCCAAACTCAAATCCTCATCATAAGAATTACTTGCTTAGGGCTGGAGAGATGGCTCAGCTGTTAAGAACACTGACTGTTCTTGCAGAGGTCCTGGGTTCGATTCCCAGCACCCACATGGCTGCTACGAACTGTCTCTTCTGAGCTCCGCAGCATTGCACAACACGGGTGCCCTCAAATACATGCAGGCAATACACTCATACATAAAATAAAAATAATAAATAACATATTAAAAAAAGAATGCCTTACTTAAAATACAAATTGAAATATCAGAATCAAATGGTGTTTCAGTTAAAGCGACAGTACTGATTGGAAAGATCCTGTAATTTGAGGCGGACTTTTCTGTGAGGAACCTAATGAACCTAAGGGCACTGAACTCTCAGATTCTGATGGTTTAGTTTACCTGTGAAAGTACTCACCCACCATGAGCAGAAGATACACCCTGCCCCCATTTCCTGCAATAGTCTTTCTACCTGGCTAAACCAGTAAAGTCTTTCCCTAAAGGATATGCCAAGCAAGACAATGCTGATGTTCCTGAAGATCCACCTTCTACATCTATCATTGTCTCTATGCCTATAAGCAGACCCAAGCTTCAGAAGGCCTTTTGAGAATTTGTACACAGTGATATGCTACAATGAGGAAAGAATTACATTATAAAGGTATAGGCTAATGGTGGAAGAAGCATGAAACTAGATTGGGGTGAATTTATTGCCATCGGTCCATTTAGAAAATATCCTGGGTTATTGTTATAGCTTACACAGTTTAAAACAGGTTCTAATAATTTAATGAGTTCTTTTTTGATGGAAGTTATGGGTCAAAAGATAGCCTAATCTGAATCAACTGAAGATACCATGTTTCTGTTGGCTTAGTGCTCATGAAGGCTTGGAAGGGTGGCGTGGACTTGACATATAAGCCCTATTCCTCCACAACGGGTATGTCCAGAAGATGTGCCCTTCACTAATACTATAAGGAACAGATTTGTGGGAAGGGCACCAGCATGGCTGAAGAGCTCTTTCATTGCTCTTCCTTGTGCTAGATCATGGGCCCTCAAGGTCACTTCTCTCTCTCCCAGAAATAAGGTCATAATCCCTCCCACCCCACCTGCCCCATAACTCTCTCTGGGGATTGAGATGATGAGAAAGCATACTCTGCTGTGGCCCTTCTTCTTGTAGCTGCAAGAAAAATTTATGGTTCTACCTAGCTCCTGCTTCTATGCCCATTGGCATATATTCCAGGCCAGGCTAGGTCATGTGGCATGATGCTTCCTCTACTGCAGAAAACATGTAGGAGTCAGAAAACTCCTTACTTCTCTGGATTTGAAAGGAAGGATCTCTCTCTCTCCCTCTCTCTCTCTTTTTCTCTCTCTCCCTGTCCCCCCTCCCCCCATCTCTTTAACGACCCATTGTGGAGTTCTATGCCCATGATGCTCTATCTCTTCTGATAGTTCAGGAAATGAAGAATCTCTCTCTTCTCTCTCTCTCTCTCTCCCTCTCTCTCTCTCTCTCTCTCTCTCTCTCTCTCTTTCAATGCCTTCCTCATGGCATTCACCTCATGACATTCACAGTAGCTATCTCTCCTAATAAAACTGCTCTTTAGGCCTGAAGGCCTATTCTTCCCTTTTAGGGCCCTATCTACTAATGAGGCTCTTCTGAAATTATGGTAATCTGATATCAGCTTCCTTTCCCTGAACTTTGCACATTTCTTTTAAATTATAATGCTCTGCACGCCAGACTTTAGAGTGAGAGACATATCCACTTAATTGGGTGATGTGTCTAATATGCTCCCAAAATGCCAAAGGACAAATGACAGCACTCAGTCACCAAAGGTAAGGTAAATATACTCACCATAATGGACAACAAAAGGAAAGGCATAATCAGAATGATGTGACTCTCATAGGTCTATTGAACATTG
The DNA here is from genome assembly GCF_000622305.1 of Nannospalax galili. Taxonomy (NCBI): domain Eukaryota; kingdom Metazoa; phylum Chordata; class Mammalia; order Rodentia; family Spalacidae; genus Nannospalax; species Nannospalax galili. The sequence goes on from NW_008331140.1 coordinate 162,588, forward strand.
TCTGTGCTGCCTATCACAGTGCTAAATCCCAGGAATTGAATTGTCAAGTTGTATTTTCTTTAGAGACCCAACACTTTGAGAAGACAATGGATTGACATCATAAAGGTCTGCCTTCATTTCATCTTTAGTCAGCAGATTATATAGGGAAGGACAACAAAGGCAATCATTTCAAAGTTTAGTATTGTCTCTGAGATTTATGGTGTTGATGGTTTTGTCCTTATCATCTCGCCCCAGCATGGGAGGAGTTGAAAAGACCAAGGTCACTCAATATTACATTCATCTTGAACTTGTCAGTTTGGATGACATCTAGACTGAATATTAAGTTGGAACAAAACAACAATTAGCTCTGTGGGGTGCGTGTGTGCATGTGTCTGTGTCTGTGTCTGTGTCTGTGTCTGTGTGTCTATGTGTCTGTGTAGATTCCTTTCTGAAAAATAAAATACAATGTTATTAGGGCTTGGTTTACTAATGGTTTTGTATGCTAAACATGCACCATCCAGAATTGGATCGCTGGACTATCACAGTCGTTTTCGGGACAACACCAAAGGAAACTAGCCAAAAGGAATCTTCAAAGTGAGCAGGACTTTGGGCAAGGCACATGGTCATTCATTTTGTTTGGAATGAGAAGTGGCCAAACTGATTCATAGGTCTGTGTTTAAGGTCAATGGGAAACCACTAAATTAGTCCTAATCTAAACAGGATGATAAATTACTGACACATGTGTCACTCCTTCAGGTAAAGACCTAAGTCCTACTTAGGTATTTCTGAGTGGGGAGGAAATATGGAATGGGCAAAAGAAGATATAAATAACAGCTATGTCTATGTGTGGCCAGTTACAGAAAACAGGATTCTAATGGTCACGAGAGTTTCTCTCCTGTTTTATTAAGAACATGTTTGTGCACATATACATATATATTTATATATATATAAAGCATATATTCATGTTTCTTTTCTTATTCCTTTGCCAAGTAACATAACATCAACTTAATTGATATAATTTAAATGTTGCTAAATCATTCTTACCATATGAAGTTATTGGATATTAAAAGAAAAATAATTTCTGAATGGACATTTTCTTCTATTCTGTGGGAAAAATTAATATATTTTCTATTTTATCTAGGACATTTTTATCATGTTAGGTGAAAGTGATGGGATTTTTGTCTTCACTGGAAATTAATCATGGCATTAGGATCTGTTATTTAGTGTCATGTTGAAGAGGGTTTGATTTGTGATTGTTGGTCTTGTCAACTTGACACAATTTGGAATAATATAAGGGACATACCTCTGGCTATGTCTTAGAGGGCATTTCCAGAGAGGATAAAGTGAAAGATGAAGACCCATAGCCAAAATATACAGCACCTTGGGAATGCTGTCCTAGACATAAGTTAGAGGAAGCAACAGTGTTTGCCATCAGCCTTTGCTTCTTCTCCCTGGGAAAATGCACCTGCCACTGCTGATAGTTTACTCTGCTCATTCCAGCTTTCTGAGGCTTCTAATGTGGAATGAACGCCATTAATTCCTTAGGAAGCTATCAAGCATTCATCATCAAATTGGGACTGCTGAAGTGTCGGGAGCCGTAGGCCCCCACCCCAGGAAATAGCAAGACCTGATTCCTGGCAAAGCTGTTTTCCAGACATCAAGGCTGACCTGGTTTGAGATTAACCAGATGACTATACTTGAAAGCCTCACAAACATGTTATTCTAACTTGGGCACTTACCGCTTGAGAGACTCCCTCATTTCTCATGAAACTGCCTAAGAAACTTTTTGTATTACTTTGTAATCATACAGGTCTAACCTTATAAATGATTTGTGGCCTTACTATAGAATTGTGGTGTTACTATGGAATTTTCTCTGTGATCAATTGGTGTGGTGTAATCATGATAATTGTTTTGTAATAAATGAGACTTGATCAGAAAGCCTGTCTTGTCTCCATTCTTCACATCACTTGTCCCTTTCAGTCCCCTCTCCTCCCTCCAGGTACCCACATTGACTGTCTCGCAGGTTGGGACATTGAAGCATCTAGCTTGATGGATTGAGCAATTACCAGGTTTGTAGTCTCTTGTCTGTGCAGATAGCCATGATTGGGTTACCTAGTCTTTGTCTTGTGATTTAGTCTGTTAAATCTTCCTTTATACTGTGTATTTGTCTTAGTGGTTCTGTTCTGCTGGAGAACCTTGTTGAATATAATAGATACATGGACGGAAATGCTATGCTGAATTACTCTCTAGAAATCAAGAAAGAGCTTAGAAAATGTTGTTAGATGACATTGAAAATTATTACTAAATAAGTTTATTTTTATATACAAATACTCCTTCCCAGAGATTAAAAACTGTTTAGCATACAGACAAAAATCTAACTTAATAGAAGTATCTATGGAAATCATGAAAAAGTGGTATATTATAACTTTAAAGAGCACTATTAATTCATTTCACATGCTTCAGCTTGTGGATCTTAATTGAATTTGTTAAATATTGATTTTATTTTATTATTTAAATTTTTAATTATCTATAAAGATTTATCTTCTAAGTGAAGTACCACAGACTCAGAAAAACAAACGACGTATGTTCTCCCTCATACATGGATCCTAGCACCAAATCCTTTTAAATTATGGGTCTTTTTAATAAGATGATGCTATACAGCATTCTACTCTGCATGAAATAACTACCATCATCATGACTTCAGCTGAGCCTGATTGCTAAACATTGTCACAATTGGGCTTGTTGACAGTTGTGCTCATTCATTAAAGGAGGGCCAAGCAGAGTCATTTGACCTCACTGCATTATCCAGCCACTCTTCCCAGTCAACTGAATATAATTTGGCCCTAATCATACACAGCCTCCTGGATTTGGGGAGTGCTAAAGTATACAATCTGGGGAAGGCTAAGAAGAGAAGGCATGACCCATGCTGGATAACTTTCCAATACATCTCAGCAACCCTTCAGTTATCTCGGTAAACAAGCTCAATACATTCATTGTTCCCGAGAAAAACTTTAATCAAACATTGGCTCGACATTAGAACCTTGAAAGGGAATAAGCATTGCTTAGCATCCCCAGGAAAAGAAGTCTCATAACAGATGGAAAAATTATTTCTTAATGTTATTGTGTCTTATAAATATTTAAAAAATGAGAATGTAAAAATGTTGGAAGATATGGGAATGGAGATATTTTCCAAAACAGAAAAAAATGAGAAAGCCTACACAAGTGATGAAGGTCTGTTTAGGTTTGTTTTGTTATATAAAGGTTGAGACAAAAATAATTTGCACATAATCTTAAAATGTCTATGATAATAGTTTAGTCAACTAGTTTAAGGAACAAAATATGTATCTAGTTAAATTTATCTGAGAATATTTGTTTTTTTCTTACCCAAGGTTTATCTACAAAGCACGTGATAATTAAAAGCACCAGACTGGTGGGACTAAACTTATTGGATGTTTATCAGCTGGAGTTGGAGGCCTATACTACTGTGGTCAGAGAGATTTAAAGGACAGTTCTTGCCCCTTGCCCTCCAAGGTCAACTAAGTTCCACGAGATTATGGAACATCTCTCAAAATTTCCTGTAACTGTGGTGAGTCACCTGTCCTCTTGTTCAGGGAGGCCATGGAGACCCCACAAGATGGACTTGAACCAGTGTCAAGTCTACAAAGAGGAGGGTCAACTCAGAGGAAACATCTCATTCATGCTTCCAAGTGAAACCAGACATAGTCAAGTAGGACCTCTGACTTATCTTCAAATAGATGGAACTGGCAAAAAGAAAGGATCCAGGAGCTCTTCCCAAGCCCACGTGACCCCTGAGGAACAGATCGTCAAATGACCTTAAGTGTAAAAACAAATTGATTTATTTGGGCCAACTGTATGGCCTTAAACACCCAAAAGGAAAGTATAACCAAAGAGTAAAGTCATAAATATATTTCTTTAAGAGTTCAAGGGATTATACTTCCTAGAATTTAGGCTTAAGTCTATATGAAAAGTTAATCAGGCAATTATTTCTCATTGGTAATTTTGTTCCTAACTGGAAAGTGCTGCTCAGATGTAAGACTTCAAATCTTGGTCTCCAGTCCTGTAGTGGCCACCTGTAGCTAAGGGAGACAACCAGATATTGTTCTAAAATGATGGATAAATTTGTTTTCTCCCCCTAACTAGAAGCCTTTGTGAGGGAACTGACAGTGATACTAACCACTCCAACAGATATCAAAATACAGAAAGCAAATCCTGAATCCATCACTCTAGAGTCCAGCCTTGAAAGACCAAAGAAAAGTGAGAAGGAACCCAAAAGAGAGATGCTTTCTGAAGCCCTTGTCAAGAAATTCCAATGAACCTTCATACGAACATTTGAAAATTGCCCTGTTCTGACTTTTTTCTAGTTCCCTGTATAGAACTTGTAATGCTGATTACTCTTGCCTTTACTTCTCCTTCACATGTGATATTCATGATTCAAGGACTTTCTTTTCCCCTAGAGATAAGAGCTATGGAATTTGGGAGTCTTTTAGATAGACCATCTGAAGGGGTACTCCAACTGCCTCACCCTGTGTCCCTGATCAGCATGGAAGAATCCAGAGCAGTTTGCATCCTGATTCCCTACTGGCAATTTGGGTAACCACTTCAGAGGATGGTGTCATAAGAATAGGAGATAGGAATTCACTAGGCAGGGTAAGAAGACCCCAAAGAAAAGTAGCCAGTTTCTTGGCTAAAACTCACAGTGTCCTTGGGCCTCTTAGCAACCTACACTGTTCCAAAGGCCAAAAATGTCAAAAATATTTGAGAGCTTTTATCTAATCCTTAAAAGATTTTAGGGTTACCTC
>NW_008331140.1:167397-187456 GCF_000622305.1 Nannospalax galili
GTCTTTCTAACTATAGTCTGAAAACTTTTGCAGAATCTTTATGATAAGTAAATTTATCATGAAATTTATCAGAAAAAAATGATGGGGAGATATAGAAGGTGTTGGAGTGGAGGGAGTGGGCATGGATTTGATCAAAAGACCTTATATGCATGTATGAAATTCTCAATAAATTATTTATTTATAAAAAATATTTATTTTCTATATTACAATCAATAGATATAACTCATAAACATGCTCAATCACAGATTAGCCAAGGTATGTGGCTAAAGGATTATTTGAAAGGAGAAACTAAAATGCATAGTGTATTGCCTAGAATATCTGAGAGGTAGGTAAAGCAAAAGAGATTAAAATAAAGGTAAAGGTAAAAGAAGTAGCATGGGAAAGTGAAAGAGGCAGAAAAAGAGAAAGTTGTATAGATATAAAATAGCATATAAATATGGAGAAAAGTAAAAATGAAAAAAGCACAAAATAAAAATCTAATCACAAAACTTCTATTAGTTCTATGATGGCCTCTATTATAAAATTATGTTGAGCATTCATCATGTTTCATATATCATAATAAACAACTTCCTTGAATATTTTCTTTCAGTAACAATTTGTTGTAACCACATCATTAACATTTCTCATACCATGGCCTTGATGATACATTTTCCATGAAACAAAGTGCTTCATATGTAAGTCAGAGCACATTACCCTTGCTTCCACATTAAGAAATTACAAATGTTCCACTTACATCCATGCATGCAAGTCTGACAATTCCCAGTCACACAGAGAATTAGATCCAAGAGTATAATCAATGAAAATCTGTAGAAAATGTTGTTCTTCCTTCTAAATATCAAGATAATACATTATACCATTTATGAATGAAAACTGTATCCCAGGAAAAAATTACCCTTCATATATTTTGAATTTTCCTTCTCATCTTCCATTTTGATAGATATATTTGCTGATTTCTTTTGTTGCTGATGCATATTAGACTTTGAATAGAAGTATTTCTTTGCTAAAATAGCAAGATTTGGTGAAACATATACATAATTCCATGGGATACCTTAAGTCAAGTATTAAAATTTTTGATCGTAGTTTCCACCTAAAATAATCTGTGGGGTCTTGAGATGGGTGAGGGAGTAAAGGCATTTGCCGTCAAGCCTGATGACTTGTGTTCTGACCTTCCTCTCCACATAGTAGAAGGAGAGAATGGACTCCTGTAAGGTGTTCTCTGACTTCCACAGGCATGCTATGGCAGCATCATGCCCACATAGGTGTCACATATACAAAGAAATACACATAAATATAAGTAAATGCAAGAAAAATATTTTTAAAGTTAAAATGAATTAAAAATACCTGTACTTATTTGCAGCAGTGTAGAGACAAATTCTGGATTCATTTCAGTATTTATATGGTGTCATTTAGAAACCTTTGTACTTTAATGATGTTCATCCACCATGACAGGAATCAAACAGAGTAACAAAGAGACAAGGTCAAATTCCTGGTCAAAACAGTGTCCAAATTCCTGAAGAATGTATTTAACATTCCACATAATCCAGAGTGTTTTGTATTCTGTCTGTGGGGAAATGTTGGGTACCGTGGAGACACAGAAAGAGCTGTTGCCGTTATTTCTTTATATTTCATTTCTTTTTTTCTTCTTTTAAAAATTATTTATTTAATAACCACATGATTAGAAGAAGTATTTCATTATAGCATTAACATATTCACTAACAATTTCCAGAGCAGAGATGTATCTCTTTCAATATTGGCTGCAAATTTTTAGGTTCACAGTTGAATTAATACAGTTATACAATACTGAACTCAGTACAAACCCTATAAGGCATAAAAGTGAATGAAGTTTTAAACTTTAAAAAAGAACTCCATTTGATTTTAAAATACATGATTTTCTACAGAAAAACTCATTTTTAATGCTACAAACACATATGTTTGTACATGTATCTCTAATGTCTATGTATCTGATTATTACTACTCACTGTTGGTTGCTTTCTGAGATCCACCTGAGCATGGATATACAATCATCTGGTAGATTTCAATGGTAAAGTGTTTCACCTCTACTAATTAACATGGAGTAAATTTTCATGCTTCTTCCTCAAATATAACACATTTTTTTCTTTGTTGATTTTTTGTGTGTATTTCATAAGCAACATAGAACATCCCAAACAATCTTATTCATCTATATACCCACATCCCAAATAGCACCCTCCAATAGTTTCCTGCATACTGGAGCCCATATACTCTGTCATCCCTTTTACCGTCCACTGTGTTGTCAGTGCCCCCAGCAGTTCTCCAGTGTTTGTCCATCCACTGCATCTAGTCAGCCTAACTAGAGCTCCTTGCTTTTGGAAGATGAGCTCTTCTTCATCTAGCAGCAATCAGTTGCCAATATTCCTTTAGATAAGATTGGGTTCTGGCTCCTTTCTTTTACCAGTTCCATCTATGTGAAGATAAGTCAAAGGTCTTACTTGACTGTGGCTGGCTTCACTGGGAAGCGTGGAGGAAATGTTTTCTCTGTGTTGACCCTCCTCTTTGTAGACTGGACACTGGTTCAAGTCAATTTGGTGGGATCCCCATGGTCTCCTTGATCAAGAGAACAGGTGATGCACCACAGTTAAAGGACATTTTGAGAGATGCTCATAGTCCCTTGGAGCTTAGTTGACCTAGGAAGGCAAGGAACGAAAACTGTCCTTTATCCCTCCTACCAAATTAGTATAAGCATCAAAGTATGGCTGTTAGACATCCAAGAATTGTAGTTCCGCCTATCTGGTACTTTTAATTACCATGTGCTATGCAGATAAAGCATGGGCAAAGACCAGATGTTTTCAGATAAGCCTTGCCTAGACATATATTTTATTCCTTGAGCTAGTTGTATGTATAATTTGTTGGTAGGTTTTTTGATTAATACGGTTCTGTTTTTTTAAATCTAGCTAAGCACTATTTATCTCTCTCATTGTCTAACCCTTCCACCATGGTTTCCCCATTTAAAGTGCCCCCATTTTCTCCATTTCTCTCTTAATAATACCGTTCTCCTATGGTCCCACCTCTCTTGAGCTCCTTCCCCTTTATCCTCAAGGTTCCCTGTATAACCTTCCCTCCCCCCTCCCCTTAAAATAACCCCATTTTTATCCATATCTCCCTTATTAATGTCTGTTTCCTACTGTTCTTATCTTTCACATTCTTTCTTTTCTTTTACCTCCCTTGTTCCTTTCCATTATCCTTGTCCTTGTAGTTATGTCTGGATACATCCTCATAAGAATTTGGTGCTAGGATCCACATATGAAGGTGAACATACTTTTTTTTTTTTCTGAGTCTGTGTTACTTCACTTAGTATAACAGTTTCTAGTTCCATCCATTTACATGTAAATTTCATAATTTCATCTTTCTTTACTGCTGAGTAAAACTGCATCATGCAAATGTACTACATTTTCATTATCTACTCATCAGCTGAGGGACACTTAGGTTGATTCTGTCTCTTAGATATTGTGAAAATAGCAGTAACAAACATGGATGTCCAAGTGTCTCTGCAATAGGATGAGTTCTTTACGTATATGCCAAGGAGTGGTATAACTGGATCAAATTATAGATTCATTTGTCGTTTTTTAAGAGTTCTTCACAATGCTTTCAATAGGAGTTGAGCAAGTTTGCAATCTCACCAGCAGTGGATGAGCATTCTGCTTTCTTCACATCCTCTCCAACATTTGGTATCTTTTACTCTCTTGATCTTAGCCAGTCTGAGTGGGGTAATATGAATTCTTAAAGTGGTTTTAATTTGCATTTCCATAATTACTAATGATGTTGAACACTTTTAAGATGCTTCTTATCCATCTTTATTTCTTCTTTTGTGAACTCTATGTTCAGCTCCTTAGCCCATCTTTTATTTGGGTTATTCCTTTCTTGATTCTTTGTTTTTTTGAGTTCGTTATATATTCTGGATGTTAAGCCTCTGTCAGAAGTGTTGCTGGTGGAGATTTTCTCCCATTCTGTGAGTTTTCTCTTCACTTCCTTGGTTACTTCTTTTGCTGTACAGAAGCATTTTAGTTTAAAGCGGTCCCATTTCTTTATTCTTGACCTTGTTTCCTGAGCAATTGATGTCCGGTTTAGAAAATCCTTTCCTACACCTATATTGTGTAGATTATTGCCAATGTTTTCTTCTAACAGGTTCAGAACATGCATATGAACACCCTATAGATCAAAGAAGTGTTCCTCGTACTCTAAAAATTATATCTGTGCAGGTTATGAACATGCTGTTTTTTATGAGAAAGCCTAAAAATTTGTTCTAACCTTTCATAATGCAATTGTAAAATAAAGCCAAAGTACAGTGACTAATGAAACTTGTATCCAGTTCCCCATTCTATCATGAAAGACCTCTGTGCTCTTTGATGAGCCATTAATTTAAGAGTGTAGTTTGTCTCCAAATTTAGGGAAATGAACCATATTATCTATATTATTAATTTCAGAAGAGATCAGGTGTGTTCAGGGTGGTATAGCTGTGGAATATATTATTTATTTCAATTTTATATACATATTAATTTTCATTTCACTTCATTGTAACTGAATCAAAAAAAAAGAGAAAAGTATTATTAGTACCACAAATGGTGTAGTTACAGCTACCAATTTTTTTTTTCAGTGCCCCTAAGTAAATCACTTTTCTCTTTGCTCACTTTTTTGGAGATAATTAGTACTTTATTAGTCTTCCTATGATCACAAGGCCATTTAATGCAACACCTAAGATGTAATTATGCTGAAGAATTTCACTTCTCTTTGTTTCACTTAATGTGTACATTCTAAGCTCAATAAGACTATTAAAAACTGAGAAAACTGATGAAGCATGCATATATATTTAGAATTTACCTCATTTTAGAACAAGTGCAATTGGGACTGCTTTACATTCTTCACCATTTGGTATTCCCATAGTTCCATGCCACTTTTTATTGTACTAAAATCCTGAAAAGTAAGTCATTCGAAACTATTAGCCATCACTATTTATTTAATAATTGTGGAAGGATCAGCCGAGTTAGTCTATGATAAACCAGGCTATTCAGCTTCTACATGCAGATCCTGTTGAGTTTACTTTATCAAACGGTTTGAATGTCCATCTGTGTCATAATTGTTTCTTCTGGGGCCCAGGCTGACATGTGATCATTTCTTGGGAGAAATTCTGCTCATAATGGTATCAAGTTTGCAAAAGCACAGGCTTAGTCTCACAAAAATATTATAAAACATGGATTATGTCAGTAAGGTAAATTTTCCACTAATGATTGTGGTTTCATGGCCAAGTTAAATCAGAAGAAGTGACATTATACAGCTCATTTTTGGTGACTGGAGAGTGTAAAGAGAGTAATATTTCTGAAAATTTTTCAGGATTAATAGGCACTAATTATATAATGCCATGAAAATGGACTCAGTGATATAAAGTTACTGTTTTCTCAATGAGAGAACTTAGTTTTATAAATAGAGAAACTGCTGAAATTACACAAGAATCAGAAGACAGAATGAGAAACATTGGACTTGAGTTTATAAAGTACATTCAAGACATCTTACACCAAGCTATAAGGAAACATTGATCAGTATTAATGGTTTACTATTATTCTACTCAAACTAATCTTTCAAACAACTCTAGTTTTTTGTAAATATATAAGTTTGAAATCCTCACTGTCACAGTGTCAGGAAGCACTGGAACAAAGATTTAGGAAGCTCTGTTATGGTTATGTAACACTCTTTGCTTATGCTCTCCTACATAAAGCTCAGTGTATTTGGGCACATCTAGGTGTCTGCAGAATTACTGAAGACATACCAGTGCTGAACATCATCAGTCCCTGAATAAACTTTTGCTTTGAAAAATGCACCACATTTATTAATTATTTTAGAAATTTTAATAAGTATTAAATACAAAAGTATTAACATACAGCTGGTTAAGGAAGTAAAAGTAGCTCCATAATCAAGAAATGAAATGGGTGTGGTGATGGATGCCTTTAATGCCAGCACTCAGGAGGAAGAAACAGGCAGATCTCTGAGAAAGAAGTCAGCCTGGTCTACTTTGTGAGTTCCAGGTCAGCTGGGGCGATAGGGAGAGTATGTATCAAAATAAATAGAAAAATAAATAAACAAAACAAAACAACAAAAAGAAAATGAACACTTATTTGTGTGCTGTCTTACAGTCTCATTAGATTTATAATTCAGTAAGTATATGAGAAAAACTATATTTTCAAATACTGAATTTCAGAAAGTGTAGAGCCACAACTTAATATACAAATATAATAAATACAGTAAAGCTAACAGCACATATTTCATCTAAAATGAATTATATTTTCAGTTTATAAATGTGATATTATTTGCATAACAACATGCATTTTTAATACGTTATTCAAAACTCATGACAAGAAAAATAGTTTAGGACTCCAACAGCTGTCAAAATACCTGAAAGCAAATCCTGAATCCATCACTCTAGAGTCCAGCCTTGGAAGAAAAAAGAAAAATTAGGAGGAACCTAATAGAGGTATGCTTTCAGAAGCCCTTGTCAAGAAATTCCAATGGACCCTCATATGAACATCTAAATATTGCTCTGTTCTGACTTTTTTCTATTTCCCTGTATAGAACTTGTAATGCTAATTACTCTTGCCTTTACTTCTCCTTCACACCTCTTATTCAGGATTTAAGGACATTCTTTTCCCCCTAGAGATAAGAGTTATGCAAATTGGGAGTCTTTGAAATAGACCCACTGAAGGGGTACCCCAATTGCCTCACCCTGCATCCCTGTTCAGCATGGAAGCAGCCAAAGCGGTTTGCGTCCCTATTCCTTACTGGCAATTTGTGTAACCGCTTCAGAGGATGGTGTGATAAGAATAGGAAGCAGGAATTCACTAGGCAGTTAGGGTAAAAAGACCCCAAAGAAAAGTAGCCAGTTTCTTGGCTAAAACTCACAAAGTCCTTGGGCCTCTTAGCAACCTACTCCATTCCAAAGGCCAAAAGTGTCAAAAATATTTGGGAATTTTTATCTAATCCTTAAAAGATTTTAGGAAATCAAAGAAGAAGAAAAAAAATAGTTTAGTCTTTAGGTACCTAATTTTAGGATTTTTTTTTAAAAATATGGATACAGTACTTTCTTCTCCAGATAATAATCTATTCTCTTTATTTAGTGAAAAATAAGAGTTTTTATTGCTTGATATTGATATATAAACTTTTTCCATATATGAACTTTTTATTGACATGAAATTGGCAATAACTCAGATTTCTCTTACCTGTAAGGCTTGTTTCCTGTATATCTATATAGGTATTTGATGTATTATAGCATGTAAGCTGTAAAAATTTTGGTGTATAAACCACTTCAGAAGAAAAATATAAAAGAATCCCAAAATAATTGAATGTTATGGAAGTATAAACATTTTATGATATAGTACAAAATTAATATCATATATTTTATTTTATGTAGTAGACATAAGCGGTTAAATAACAGAAAAAGATTTTTTCATTTCATTTTTATTTATTTTTTATTTATTTATTTACTTTTACTTTATATGTATGAGTGCTTTGCTTATACATATTAAAAATCATCATGTGTATTTAATGCCTATGGAGGCCAGAAGAGGGTGTTGGATCTTCTGGAACTGGAGTAAAGCTACAGACAATTGTTAGCCCCCTATAAACGTTGAGAACTGAACCTGAGTCTTCATCAAGGGCAGCCAGTGCTCTTAACCTCTGAACCCCAAGAATATTATTTTTTAAATATTCTTCTTTGCATTCCCTCTCACGTGTCTTCTGCATTATTTTATTTGGAGAATATATTTTAGAACTAAATACCACTTGAGGAGAAAGTAATAGCATATATATTGAAGCACATGCTATGTAGGTGACACTATGCCTCCCCTGAAAGACATTAGCATCTTTAATCCTCATAGCTATCATAAAAGCAAATACAGCAGTTTTGACCACTAAAATTTTTCATGTTCTAAACTCTTAGCTACTATCATGTACTTTTTGGTTTTGTTTGTAAATTTACTACTTGATTTTAAAGATGAGGAAAATAAGATCTATGAGGCAAAAAACTTTATTGTCATAAATATCTAATTTTATGTATTTGGGAGGCTGAGACAAAGGATCACCATGAGTTTGAAGCCAACCTATGTCACACAGTACATTCTAGGCTAGTAACCGCATAGAGTTAGACTATCTCAAAATTCTAATATTTTAATACAGATCTTCTGACTCATGTTCACTAACAATATTCAGTAACTGATTTTTTCTAGTATAAGAAATTAGATTCTTCCTACTTATGATTGTTACTATTTTACAACCTGATAAAAAAAGCTAAAGTGTTCTCTTAAAATATAAGACAATTTTTTTTTTGTGTGTGTGTGTGTGTGTGTATGTGTGTGTTTATCTTGGAAGAGTAGCTATAACCACTCTCTGAAGTCATGCATGGTGACACACAGTTTTAATCCCATCAGGCAGGTGGATCTCTGTGAGATCAAGGAAAGTCTGTTCTACATAATGAGTTCTAGGCCACCTGGGATTGCAGAGAGACTCTGTCTCAAAAAAACCCAAATAAAATAAAACAAAATAAACAACTGTCTGAATGTTACATGGAAAAGTGAGGTAATATTAGGAAATATATTATACAGTGATTGATTAAAAAATGCTAAATATATGCTGTGGGCAAGTATTGAAATATGCTGTCATAGACCGGTATCAGAAAGGGAAGTGGAGAATGATGAAAGGAGACACCCCCTGTTGGCCTTTGGCCTGCACATAGTATATACACACACAAATAAGCATGTGAACACATGAACTTGAGAACACATACTGGTACAAAAGAGACAGAAAAATATAGAAGAAAGGGGAGAAAATACCTTCACCCAACATTGTTGTTTTAAAGTAGAAAAACAATTGACAAGTAGATAGATAATTTCATTTTAGAGAAATTTTGAAAATTACATAAGAAAGATGAAGGTAATAAGAGTACATGCCAGGTCAGGGCTAGTTGCCAAGCAAAGACTGAAAGATATGATTAAACAATAAATGTGAAAACCTGAGAAAAGATCTCTTCAAACTAAGAGACTATGTTTGACAGGAATTAGTTTGGCCTTTATGAGAAATCAGAAGACTTGGATATAGTAGAGTGAATAAGTTAAAAACATGAGATAGAATTTTGATAGTTTAACAGTAACCATGTCAAGTAGAACCTCAAAAGCTGATTTGGAGTTTTAAGGTGTGATCATAACTGTATTAATTTCTATTAGTGCTGTGAACATGTCCACAAATTTAGTAGCTGGAAACAATATCAAGTCATTCTTTTCTAAATCTAGGAGAGCTCTGTGTAGGTAGTAACAAAGTACCTTCCTTGTGGTAGTATTATAATGGAATTTCCTTACATTGTCAAGGTTATTGAGGTCTCTCAATTATTTTTTCTCTGTCTACGAAGCCAGAAATATCAGGCTAGTAATCTTTACATTATCCTTCTTCTGATTTTGAGTCCTTGAGTTTGATCTCCATCACCAAAGTAAAAGCCAGGCCTCACAGCTCAGCCCCGTAATTCCAGTACTGGGGAGGCAAGGGCAGGAAGATTCCTGGGACTTACTATTCAACATGTTTCACCAGTCTTCTTATTTCCAGGTTCAGTCATAGACCCTGTCTCAGAAACTGTATTGGAGAACAATGAAAGATGAATGAACTATATTTGAAGTGACTGAGAACATTGGACTCGAGCAGGCCGTTTTGCATGAAAGTTAGGACTTCAGAGTAGAGGTTGGGAAAAATAGCCATGCATTTGTTTTGGTGGACTATAGCTATTCTTCATGCCTACCTGGATTCATACCCTTTACAAAGTAATACAACTGCTTCCAGTATGGTATCCTGTTTTTCCACTGCCTCTTGAAACGAAACTTAGGGTTTGTTTTGTTTAGTCAAAAGAATGTGACAATGTTTCACTCCTAAGTTAGGACTAAAAGATTTTGTATTTTCCTTCTTGCTTTCTCAGGGTGAAAGTACATATTATCATATAAAATAATAATAAATAACATGTAGAATTAAAAATCACAATATTTAATCTTAGTAGAAGACATGCCAAGTCACTTTTTATTGGCCTATGGAAAGAAATGAAGCTCAGTCCAAATAAACAAATCTCCAGCTGAACTGGTAGCCCAATGACATGGTCGTATTTTAATGAAACAATAGGTGACTGACTGACATGTATATTAATTAAAACCATGAAAATGTACAGGAACATTTACAGAACTGATAGAGAAACAAATCCTCAATATTAAAAATGTATCAATATTTAGAGATGTGGAAGAGTAAAGGTCCATGTGTTACAAAACTGATATTCCCTGAGCCAGTGATGATGTGATATTTTTAAAGTTCCTAATGAGAGGGTCTAAGATCAACTGTGGGCATACTTTCAAAAGGGATTGTGGAACACAGTCTCCTTGGCTTTTTTGTCTTTTAATGTGATTTCTTCTTCAGAGATTTGCTCCCCATATGAGGAGGCATAGACAAAAGGGCCCTCATTCCAGCTGAGTTAATGCCAAAACAATATCCTTAAACCTTCAAAACTATGATCTAAGTAAGCCTCTTTTCTTATGAAGTTAGCCTTTATTAGCTATTTCATTATACTAAAGTAGTCTAATGCATACACAGTACATTGTTCTCATTGGTTTCAACAAAAACACTAAATAAAATTTAAAACTTAAATAAATTTAATCTACATTTGAAATGAGTACACAGGTACAAATGCAATTGCAAAATTTAGAGAAGATATACAGAGAATCATAACTTAACAAAATTGAAGCTCACAAGCTACATATTCCATGAGAACTAGTGCTGTGGGTGGAAAAGTAGAGCAACAGCTAAGTTGCTGGGGGCCCACAGTGGCTTTTTGTGCATTTAAAAGAATGTTTTATTTATTATTCTTATTTTATATGTACAAGTGTACTGCCTGTGTATGTGTAAGTGCACCCCTGTCATGCAATGCCCACAGAGGTCAGAAGAGGGCCTCAGATCTTCTGGAATAGTAGTTACAGATGGTTGTTAGCTATCATGTGGGTGCTGGGAACCAAACCTCGGTCCTATGCAACAGCTTCCAGTTTCCTTAATGGCTAAGCCAGTTCTCCAGTCCAGGTTTTGTGCATTTTTATCTCCAGAAAATCTACTAGTTTCTCTCATTGAATAAGAAATTACGTTTAGAGGAACAATTTTGAATTTTGAAGAGCATTCTATTCCTTGTTAACAAATTATCAGCTATTTAAACAAACCCTGATGTGTTGGGGGTTAGTTAGAGTACAGCTGACTTGATCATGATCACTACCTTAAGAAAGGGTCAGAGAAGCACTGTGAAATAAATGTCTAGTACTGAGGCACAGAATTATTAAATGACTGAGGCCTTATCATAAGACTGTACAAAGTTTAATCTGCCCCACACATTACACCACATTATTAAAAGCCTATCCCAACACTTCCCTTTGCTAATTATGTCAAATTTGGCTACTGGAAAAGAAAGAATATTAATAATAAAAGGAAAAAACAAAATTTGAAGACAGCAAGGATTTGAAAATGATGCATGCAGTATCCATTATAAGATTCAGCCTTTAAACCAATTGTGATTAATTGGATAAAATGAACAGGAGATAAAATGAACAGTGTGCAAGAAAAAAATAGGCGCCATTAGCAGAGAAATAGACTAAGGGAAGACCAAAAAGAAACCATAGAGAAAAAAGTTCTCATACGCTATTGGTTTTAGTATCAATTGGGATCATCATGTAGATGGCTGGCATTACAGGGATTATTTTGAATTAAATACGCTAGATATAGAAAAATAAATATTTGTTTTTATCTTATATGTGGAAATTTAAAATGAAGTAACCTTAAAGTAGAATAGTAAATAAGAGATGCAGGGCAGAAAACACTGAGGAAGGATGAATTTGATTAGGGCACTGTGTGTATTCAAATATAACATAGAAAGCATTAAAATATATAATTAACAAACATTAATCAAACATTTTTCAATGTACAATGCCTATGATGGTCATTCTCACTAATACTACGCAGTTGAGGAATGATTCTATGAACATTGGTTACTGATAAGAAAGATCTCCATAACTTATAAGCAAAGATAAAAAGAGTGAAATATAAAAGAGACTGAATATCTAAGAATTGTAGAATAACCATAGAAGTGTAAAATATTTATAATTGAAATATAAGATGGAGAATAAAGGGAGAGAACATTATTTATCATTTTCTTCTGTGGCAAAACCTTCCCTTTTGGACTGAAGCTAAGGAAGCAGCAGGATGTCTAAAGAGAAATAAGCAACATGATGTCCTAAAGGGAGGTAAACAACAGGATGTTTCCAGGGAAGGTGAAACATTCAAGCTTCAGGAAAGCTTTTAAACTCAGGAAGTGAACAACATAAGAACTTGAGGAAGTTCCTGAAACTGGTCAGGTTCATTAGGCCCCTAGCTCCACAATGGTTTATAAGCGCTAAGGACTACCGAAAGGTGTTCGACAAGGGGGATGCCTGAAAGAGGCTCAGACCAATTGAGCTACTTGAAAAGGACACTTCAATCTGTTGAGCTATGCTGTGTAGTGCTTCCAAGTTTCCTGTTTAAATGAGATGTCACTCATGTTGGGGTGGGAACTGTTGATGCAGCTGTGTTTGTGTCATTCTTATTCTTGTAAGTAACTCCAATAAAACTCATTGGTGCACTAAGTTGGATTGTTGTAGTATTGTTAGTTGGCACTGGCTTCCTATCTGGAGTGAATAGATATTTATACACATCTCTCAAGGGATACTGTTGTTATCCGAACCCCTGTTTTCAGAACGGGAAAGAGACTGAATGGGGAAATCACAGTTTTCATTCAAGCCAGCACAGGTTGAGGTGATTAGTCTCCAAAGCCTGACCATCTGTCTGTAGTTTCTTTGAATGTCTATAGGCATTTTAGCATCTGTCTGTAGTTTCTTTGAATGTCTATAGTCATTTTAGCACCATTGCAGTCAAGGTCTATCATTGGTGGGTTGAAACTCCTGTCTATATGACTACAGGCCATGCACAGGGGCCTCTAGCATAATTGAAAGAACGGTATGAGTAAGAACTTCTAGCAGTTAATGTGTTTACAGAACTGGAACAATGGTTTACACTGGGCTCATCCTTAGCAAAAACACTGTGATTTAAGTTAAGGCATTATAGTTTCATTTCTCATTTAAGCTTCACTGTCTCATTCCCCAATTTGAGGCCCTCTTAACTGTCTAGAGGGCATCATCTTCTCTTTCATCATCTGCTTTTCGTATCAAGCTATTGATAGCAACTCAGGAGCATCTTAAACTTTATAGCTTCAATCATGGAAGAGACAAATCTGGTTAAGGGCACAGGGGCTGAACAGGAGTGCTGTAAAAGTGGGGGGAACTGGCAAGTGGGAGGAAATATTTGAGATACGGGGAGAGACTCCCCCAAATTTGACAAGCACTATTGCTAAACAGATCATTGGTTATCGCTCGTAGTCTTTTTACCCCATTCATAATTAACCTAGATTTGTTTGTATAGAATACCATTCTTCTCTTCTCCCAGGGCTATCCATATTCCATTTTCTCTGCTGTCAGTTGGCTCAACACCCTGTGGTTTTGGAGTAGCATGACTATAAAGATGTCTATTTCCTATTGTAATGCAGTTACTTGTTCAGAGATTATATCAATCCCTTGGTGATACAGGGAAGAGAGTTGTTATACTGCAGCTATAGAGTGTCCCAATGGCATTGGTACCACTCCTACAGTGATGCAAAATTATCACAAGAACCACTTCAGTGCAAAGCAACTCTTAAATGTGCTCTTTTGATATACACATATCTTTAATGGCTGAGAAGGAGGCACATAGGTGAGTAGAGGTATCAAATATGCCAATGTGCACGTTCTTGTCAATTTTGTGTGAAGGCAAGCATATACATTATCTACACCAAAGCTCAGTACACCTGCATGCCAGACTGCCCTTCAATGAAAATTCGACTATGGTGTTGTCTTTTGTTGCTTTGTTGCATTACTCATTGATGCCCCAATCTTCAGAAAACCTAGAAATTGTGACAGAGGAATGCTGCATGCAGAAGTTGGATTTGAGGAGCAGTAAGTGTTGCATTGGACATTTCTGTCAATATTTGTATGGAAGGGTGTGGGGATAAATATTCAGATCCCATTCAGTCTAATCAGCAGTCAGCAATCGTTTTGAATAATTCGGAGTACTGTTATTCCCATTAGCAGGGCCTAAGTGCCATTTAATCATTGCCCTTCACAGAATTGTGATGGGGAATTCATGCCTACATATTGGAGCCAGGGAAATAAATTTGTAACAGTTTCAGGATCCATTTATTTCCCGTTTCAAGACTAAGGTTCTCATGGCTATTCTTTTTTCCATCTGATGTTTTACTTTCCCCAAGATTACTGTTTTAGGTGTCCTACCAGGGCCAGTATTGCCCATGTTATTTGGTACTCTTGGGCATTTAAGTGTCCTACAGGTGTGCCTTCCTTTTGGGTTATGTCCCTCTAGACAAACAAGGGAGCTCATGTACTCAGACATTCAGACACCACTACCCACATGAGTGGAAACCTCCCATCAGGTAGAGGAAAAGCTCCTAGTGTTTTCAATTGTTATTCTACAGTGGGAATTAAATCCACTCTCAGTTTTATGTCCTATTTGACAGCTCAGGAGAGGTCAGACATTCTGATAATGGGGCTGAAATGGAACTCCAGTTCCCTGAGGCCATGTGGATACATACCTAACAAGTTTGACGGGAGGGTCAGGGCTGAATGGAGTGTTTTGGTAGTTTCATTAATAAAAGCCTCTGGGAAATATAGTGAAACCTTATGGCCCTCCCTTTCTCCATTTACATGAGAACTTAGTAAGATATAGAATGCTACAGTAAACAAAAGACTATATATAAACTATGTCTAGGGAAATGCTGTGACCAGTTCCAGTCATTTCAAGCTGTTTTGGCTAGTAGTATGAAGAATAGCAAAATAAGTAACATCATTCCGAGTGAAATAAGGTGAAATCATGACCATAATTCCCTGGTGTCTCTCTTTGAGTTCCTTAGGCTTCTACCATGTGTTGACCAATCAGCTCCCAGGTTTGCAAATGAAACAGATCTGTAATTCCTCACGTTTCAGCTATGGCTATTGATCTTCAGTTGTAAATAGACTGACCAGATTCTTGCATGATTAAAGCGGGCAGAGGACATGAAAGGTGATCTTCAGAGGATTCTGAGGGTCTCTGGTCAAGATCTACCTAGCTGATCATTCACTGGGGAAGCATTTTTTGCTCAGGAAGTGTGGGAGACAGGCTTGAGCCTAGGGTGAAAGTCTTATTGACAGCCATACAGCAGGCCCGAATGCTGGAGCCACAAGAAATGCCTTGTGACATTTGATTCCATTGGCAGATCATGAGACTGATGCCTAGAGCTCGCCACTCCCTAATCACCACCCTTGCTATTCCAAATTGCAATACTTAGATATTGCAACAGTCAGGGTCACGTGGTTTCCAGGAATCCAGGCTCTGTAATCTGAAACACAGTATGATAATGAGGCATCCTTCCTGCTATTCCGTGATAGGACATTAAGTCTGTTATTCTAGTAGAACACTAAGTCTGTTATGCTAATAAGATATCCTACTTGCTGTACTGTGATAGGATGCTAAACCTGTTATGCTAATAAGGTATCTTACTTGCTGTGCTGTGATAGGACCACTACCCCCATATAAGATTGTGCCTTCCTGCAATAAAGCAGACCTGTGTCATTGAACCTGGTCTCCTGTGTCTGAATGCAGCTCTGCTGACACAGTCTTCTCACCAGCCCTGGGATCCGGGACTGGCCAGAAGCAGCGATGACAGGAGGCAGCACAAGGAGAGTAGAAGAGTGGCCTCAGCCAAGGGTGAGCAGAAGAGCAACCTCAACACCCATGCGAACAAAAGAGCAAGACCCATGAGAACGAAGGAGCGGCCACCGCTGGTGGTGACTGCAAGGAAGGACAGACCCAGACATCTGTACCAGAAACTTTTAGAGCTATAGGAGTGATTAGAAGTACTAAGTTCCCTTCCATGTAAGCTTGAGGGGTACCTAATGCCAATCCTTTATCCATACAAGGTATCCTGGTTTGTGGAAATGCACTGAGTTACTTATGGGAAATAGAAGCCTCTGTCTAGGACCCGCCAATGAATTTGGGCTGTGATTTTGACTTGAGGCTGTAGCTGGGTGTAGATTTCTAATGTTCCCATTTCCCTGCAGGATCCAGTGACTCTCATTAAAGGAATGAGTCAGAACAGAATCTAATAGAGTGAGAACTGAACTCCTATACAAAGTGAGCATCTTACCCATAAGAGAACCACAGACAGTTCAGATATCCATGACAATGGGATCTCCTGACAAACTTTATTTAGGGCTCTTTTAAGGGCATGGGAGGGGGGATTCATGCACTTGACTTTCCCTGAGCTCTGAGGCCACTAAACCATATGTAAGGTCCATTTAATTTGTAGAATTCTCACCAGACCTCCTGTGATTTCATTCATGAAGGCAGATCCATTTGTGTATGAATTGATGAAGATATTCCATACCTGGGTAAGATTTCTTGCAGTAGAACTCTTGTTTCTCCTCTATCATTCTTCATCCTGGTCATATATGCCTCTTTCCAGCCATAGTAGAAAACATGAAATGACCAGAAAGTATTTATATATTCTGCTAGGTGATAATACAGTAAAGTCTATTTCCAGATCTTCAAATAGGTGTTGTTCATTTCTTTGTACTCCCAGTGGTTGTTACGGCCCGTGTTTGGCACAAAAATAATAATAGGGCACAAGATTGGCAACTGAGTTACATTCCTACAAAGAGTTGGGAGTCTGGCCACATAGGACTATCAATCTAGTGGGCCAGATGCCCTATTAGCATGATAAGTTTCAGTTTCTAAACAGGAAGCACTGCATTCCAGCATGATACGTATGTAAGGCAAAAGGCAAAATCAGCCACAAAATTTTCCACAACATCTCCCCCTATTTTTTCATTTTTAAGAGTGAGGCACAGTTCAGAATGCATAGCATACTGATATCAATCCAGGGGCTGTATATGGCAGATTTTTCTGTTGTACATAAAGGCAAGGTAGAATGGCTTGGGATACAAGGGATTGATCTGTTATTGTGGGCCCCATCCTTCAAGATGGCAAGTTTTCTTGAGAGCAGGCTGGGCCAACTCCATGCCAACCAGTTGGAGTTGAGGTTCTTTGCCTCGGCATTGTTGTCCCCACTTCAAGGGTCACCCAGCATTATGGACTGTTCCTGTCTTAGGTTGCCCCATCTTTTGGGATCTTACCCTTCGTTGACTACCAACCCTCAAAGGGTGAGTCCCATGGTATGGTCTGGCAGAGGGAGAGGCAGTGTATCAAGCTTTGGCCCGTGCAAAGGCCTCTTAAGGGGCTAAGAATTCAATAAAAGCTGATGGAGCCGGGTCATCCCATCTGGGGAAACAATGGGGATTAGGGACTGGCAAGTTCTAGGCATTGGTCTCACAGTCTGCCAACAGGAGTATATATCGCAAAGACATTTCCTGTGGCTCTGGCACTCAGGCCATTGTCTCAGGTCCGTTACATGGTTTTTCCATAAGACTTTACACCTATGCTCAAGCCTATTTTTCATATCTCTATTATTATAGGCTGGTAAGGGCAAGGAACAGCGGGTCCTTGTTTGCAGACATCCCTGGCAAGAACTGGAGGCAGGGCAACAGCTAACTGAACCAGAGAAATACAAGGTTTAACAAAATTATCAAGACCCTTAACAATGCAGGGTCCAAAAATCAGGAGTTAGCAGTAATGATGGCACACATAATAAGGAACATAGACAGGGGGTTCCCTCTGGTTTGAGGGTTTTGATTGGCTATAGTCTCTGTTTGTGAAGTAAGATACTTAAGGTTGCCCCAGGTTATTGGGTGTGCCACTGGAGCTGTCACTTTCGTGGTCTGAGACATCAGGTCAATCTCTCAGTGGTTGAGAGGTGCACTGCTTCCTCCAGGGTCAGGGCTTCCATCTCTGGGGTCAGTAGTTGTGGAGGGAGGCTTTCCATCACAGGCAATTCTTATGTTCTGGGCTGGGATCCAAATGGGGGCTGGAAGATTATCTGGAGAAAAACAGGTATAGCCTCACCCTTGTGTTAATAATAGGTGTGGACCTTTCCATTCACTGGGAGAGGGTCCTTTAATCTCACCATGGGGGCAGGAGTGGGCTGAGTGAATGCCCTCCAATGCTTTGTTGCTGGTGGGAGGCCATTGGAGTCAAATTTTAGAAAATTTAATACAAATAGAACTTGTTGTATAACAAAATTGGAGTCCTTATAGTGGGGGCCTTTATCATTGTCTTCCCCTATTTTCTGTATTTGTTTAATGAGTATTTGGTGGGAATGTTCAACAATTGCTTGACCCTGAGGATTGTAAGGGATACCAGTTATATGTTTTATATTCCAATCAGAGCAGAAATGGCCAAAGGTAGCAGAAACATAACAAGGACCATTATCTGTTTTTATTTGCCAAGGAATTCCCATAAGGACCATGGCATATTTGACAGTCCATATGGCATGAGAAGCAATCTCACCAGAGCAGGCCAGCGCAAAGTGGACGTTGGAATAAGTGTCAATAATATGATGGATATACTTGAGCTTGCCAAAAGGAGAAAAATGAGTGACGTCCATTTGCCATATCTTGTTAGGGCCAAGGCCTCTACAGAGAGTTCTAGCGGGTTGTAATGACCTCAGAGGTAGAAGAGGGGCACAAGCAGGCATGGCACAAATGCTTGAAGCTCTGAATTGGTAGAGTGGCTAGTAGGCTATATATAGCTTGGGGAGAAAGATGAAAATGGGCATGTAAGTCTCTAGCTTGTTGAATTAACTTGGATCTAGGGTGGCGCTCAGGACTAGTTTGTCAATGGCAGCATTGCCCTCTGCCAGAAGCCTCAGGAGATTTATATGAGAGAGCAAGTGTTGAATATACCAAGGGACAGAGAGCAAAAAATCAAGGGGACTATGGTGGGGCCAGAAACCTGCAAAGGCCAGATGTTGTAGAGTCTGAACTACATAAGCACTGTCAGAAAAAATATTAAAAGGTATTGTAGGGAGATCCCAAAAGACCTGTAACATGGCTGAGAGCTCTCCAAGCTGTACAGATCTGTGGAAAGGGAAAACCTTATGTGAGGAGAGTTGTCCTTCCTGGAATATTACATAACCAAATTTGCATTTAAAGAATCAGTAAAGATTAGAGGAGCCTTATGAAGAGGGTTATGCTTTGGGAATACCTGGGGAAATAGGGACAGGGGAAGCTGTCTTATTCCTTGAAGGAGTTTATGTTTAGGATAATGATTGTCATATTTCCCCTTATAGACAAGTAGGAGAGTTTGGAAGCCAGGGTTGTCAAGGAAAAATTACTGAAAAATGTGAAATGGAAGTTGAAGAACCAATGATTCAGGTTCACAGCCATACATAAGGTGGGAGGTGTGAACAAGTTTAAGGGCTAGGATAGCCCATGACTCAATAGCCAGGGTGACCTTGTGAAGTTGACTCCATGAAAACTGGACACATATCAGGTGGCCCTGGGTCTGCCAGAGTGCTCCCAAAGGGGTGTTTTTAGTAGGAATAACTGGTGTTCGGATGGGCAAATTTGCTGTATCCTTATGGGGAATGGAGACCATATCAGTACCCCGCAAGAGATCAAAGAGCAGTGTAAGCTCTTCTGTGGACATGGGTAAGAAGCCCCGTACCCAACTGATTTTGCTGCAGAGGGTGTGCGCCTCTGAAAGGATAACCTCATCTGGTAAGGTAAGAACAGGAGCAATGGGCCGGATGACATCTTGAATAGAGTGGCCCAAAAAGGTATAAGGGGCAGGTAACTGTATTTTATCTGCTGCAGTAGTAAGACCTAATGCCTGGAGGTTTGTTTTGAGTTTTTGAAAAGCTCCTTGTAAGATCTTAGGATCATTATGGGCGATAAGAATGTCATCCATATAATGTAAAATATAAACCTCAGTCAGCCAAACTGTGCAGGCACGGGCCACATAATAT
>NW_008331140.1:187520-197483 GCF_000622305.1 Nannospalax galili
TTATGGGTAGTGGCAGGTATAGAGAGGGCAAAATAGGGCTTATCATCATCATGAAGAGGAATAGAGAAGAAACAGTCCTTAATACCTATTATAATAATTGTGCATTTTTGGGAATAGCAGTAGGGTGAGACAGTCCCAGTTGAAGGGTCCCCAAAGGCTTCATATGCTCCTTAGTAGCCCTGAAATTATGTAAAAGTCTCCATTTTCCTGATCTCTTTTGTATTACAAAAATGGGAGAATTATGAGGACTAACGGAGGGCTCGATATGACCCATGGATAATTGTTCCTGGACGAAAGAGATCACGGGAGTTAATTTATGTAAAGGAAGAGGCCACTGTTCCACCCATATGGGAGCTTTAGCATCCCATGTTAGTTTGATGGGGGGTGGCTTGGGCAGCGGAGCAGTGCCCATTAGAATTGGGGGTGAGGGTGGGGGGCATTACCTAACCACTGGTCTACAATGCAGTCATCATAAATGGCTTTGTCATCTGTAGTTAAATCAGCTTCCATGTCATGAAGGGTATCTCTCCCCCTCAAATTATGGGGAAGCCCAGTGGCTAAGAGCCGTCTAACAGCTCAGGTCAGTCCAGACTACCAGATGTTGGACCTGTTGGGTGTTCTGTAAACCCCCAACTCCTTGCATAGGGGATCCAGGTTTTCAGTGCCAATGAGACAATGTTTCCTCTTGTCTGGTTACAGTAATATCAGACCCTGTATCAATTAGGTATTTAAACTTATGGCCATCTAAGGAAAGTTGCATCCTAGGCTTATGCAAATCAACAGGTATCATCCATTGGACACGGGAGGTATATTCCCTTACTTCCTCTCTTTGGGGCAGGGCTGAGAGGTGCCCCGTTGCCCATTTAAAGGCACCTTTTGTATGGGTTTACCATATGCATCCACCTTAGACCTGCATTCTCTTGCCCAAAGAAAGCCTTTGCGGCATCTCAGGCACTTTGAAGGGGGAACTGGCTCCTTTTCTCCTCTTTCATAATCTTATTAGGACAGGTACGTGATGAATGACCCTGTCCCCCGCAGGCCCAACATTTGCCTTTGTCCATCTTGGCCTGTGGCTGATGAGCAACCAGTGCCTCAGCAAGGGCCGCAGCATGGGCCCGAGCAGTCCCCACATCTTGGCAGGCCAGAATCCATTCAGAGACATCCTTGAGTATAACAGGTCCTATGGCAAGGCTACACTCTGTAGAGCAGCCTTCATATACAAGATCCTTGAGCAAGGCATCGACAGCTCCCTGATAACTGATCTTTCAATTTATACTTTGTTGGCATCTCTCAACAAAATCAGAGAAAGACTTGCCTGGTTTTTGTATCAATTTGGTTAATTTGGTATCAACCCGAGTCAGCGTACTTTGAAAAGCACAAAGCTCACAAAGACATATGTTCAAAGTAGTGGAAAAGTCCCTTTGCCTGAGCTTGGGGGGCGGGTCTCAAAATTGCTGCATCCTACTAGAACATCAATTCCAATGTTTTGGTCGTTGGCATTTCTATTGCACTCTGCCTGTTTTTCACATACATCTTGGTAAGCAGCTTTCCATAAAAGGTTGTCACCTCCTTGTAAGCAATCATAGGGGGTATTGGCCACATGATTTATTGTACCTAATAACTGACCAAAGCAGGGAGAGTGAATGTCATCCTCAACTGCTGCCTTACACAGCTTCCTTAAGGTTTCATGAGAATATGGATTTCAGACATTGGGATTCTGTTGTCCCTGATTGATAGTAACTGGGAAGAACTGTGGAAAATCTCCCATTGTATCATAGAAGAGGGGCCTAAGCAGGAGGGGCTTCCAGTCCTCCTCTAGGAGGGAGGGGTAGATGAATTGGGGGGAAACTTCCTTAAAGCCAGTATAAGATGGTGGAGGGTAGCCACTGCCCCATAATGGTGGAGCAGAGGTGGACTTAACTTACTGTTTTTCATCAAGGGAGCTCTCAAACCCCAATTCCTCATTTTTATATCATCATTAGCAGTCATTGTTTCATCAGAACAAGAATCCTTTAGTTTTGTTTTAACTGGAAATGCCTGGGATAGGCCGTCCCAGCATCCTGTCATTGTATTTGCTCATCTGTCTCCTTTAAAAGGAGATTATCCTGTTCAGGGGCTTCAGGGGGAACCCTCCGAAGGGAGGCCAGAATGGCTGTCACAGTGGGGTAGAACAGCTCAGTCTGTGGTTGTCCCTCATTGACTTCTCTATGCTTGGCCAAGAATAAAATGCAAACCCATTGTTCGAGATCCTAACAACAAGAATATGTAAACCAGGGGGCAAGAGGTAGTACTTCCTCTAAAAACTTAGTTACATTCTTTTTTTTTTTACCCTAATATGCCTACTCCCATGGAGAGGAACCAGTGCAGCAGCACAGTGGCCAGCAGCATCTGGATGACTATTCTCCATACCGGCAGTCCCTCGCCCTGCAAGACATACCCAGAGGGACTCAGGAACCATTCAAGGAGATGATCAGTGAAGACAGGAGTGGCACATCCAACTGAAGATTGTGAGCCAGAAGAAAAAGCAGAAAAAAAAAAAACCAAAAGCGGAGAGCAACCACGGGAAGAGCACCGAGAAAGGGAGCATTGGAAGCCCAAGGTATTACAGCTCAGAGTGTTACAGCTCTGTGGGGAGGGGGACCCAGCCCCATGTTTGGGCACCAGCTGTGGTCGCCAGCTGTGGCTGCTCTCCTCCAGCTATGGTCTCTCTCCTGCTCTCTCAGTTTCTCAGATCAGTTGTCTGGTCTGGACCCCAGGGTTGGTGAGGAGTATGTGCCAGCATCGCCACATTCACAAGCAAGAGACCAGGTTCAGTGACACAGATCTGCTTTATTTCAGGAAAGTGCGGGTTTATATGCAACACCACATCCTCCACAATGGGAGGGCCCAGAGGACATGCCTTTTGACGATTTTATAAGACAGAAAGTACTGAGAGAGACATCAGAACGTTTGAAGAGCTTTGTTTTTGTTCTTTTCCTTATGCTGAATCTTACAGTTGGAGATGCTGCTGCTCAACTGCATAACTTAAATGTAAATAAAATAGATGTAACAGGACCTTGGAGTAGGTGTAAGGTGGCAGTATTGAATTACCAAAGACAAGGTGAGCATACTTATCTTAATGGGTGGCAAAGGCAAAGCAATAACTACAATGGCATGACTCAAATGGACCTGTGGTACTGGCTAATCAATCATGGTGTTTCCAGGGACCACATACCTGAGAAGCCTACTAAGTTTTTATTTGATCTGGATAAGCAGAAAAGCTCTAGGACGAATGACAGGAAGTCAGTACTGGACTGTAGCAATATAGAATCTCGCTCAGTCAACAAGTTTCCAGACTTGAAACAGTTACAGACCCAGAGCCCCTTGAATGAAGGGAAGGCTGGGTACCCTTGAGGAAGGACCTTGTCACAGTACCAAAGAGTTATGCTGTTCACCTCTCACCCATCCTTCCCCAGAGGGACCTGCAGCTTTTACTAGAATAACTGTACATTGGGGGAAAGGAAATAATCAGACTTTCCATGGCCTATTGGATACTGGTTCTGAGTTGACACTAATTCTGGGAGATGATAAAAACCATTGTGGCCCTCCAGTTAAAGTAGGGGCTTGTGGAGGTTATGTGATCGATGGAGTTTTGGCTGAGTTATGACTGACAGTGGGTCAGGTGTGTCCCCAAACTAATCCTGAGGTTATTTCTCCAGTACCAGAATGTATAATTGGGATAGATATACTTAGGAATTGGCAGAATCCCCACATTGGTTCCCTGAAGTGTGGAGTGAGGGTTATTATATTTGGAAAGGCCAAATGGAAACCACTGGAGTTGTCTCTGCCATGGAAAATAGTGAACCAAAAACAGTATTGCATCCCTGGAGGGACTGCAGAAGTTAGTGCTACCATAAGGATTTGAAAGATGCAGGGGTGGTGATTCCCACCACATCTCCCTTTAACTCTCCTATTTGGCCTGTACAGAAGACAGATGGGTCATGGAGAATGACAGTTAACTATCAAAACCTTAATCAAGTAGTGACTCCAATTGCAGCTGCTGTACTGGATGTATTTCCTTACTCAAGCAGATTAATACATATCCTGGTACCTGGTATGCAGCTATTGATTTAGAAAATGCTTTCTTCTTGATACCAGTTCATAAGAACCACCAGAAGCAATTTTCTTTCAGCTGTCAAGGCCAACAGTATATTACTATCCTGCCTCAAGTGTATATTAACTCTCCAGCATTGTGCCATACCTTGCTTTGAAGGCTCTTGACTCTTCCACAAGATATCACACTGGTCCACTATATTGATGATGTTATGGTGATTGGATCCAATGAGCAGGAGGTAGCAGACAGTCTGGACTTGGTAAAGCATAAGCACAAGAGAGGATGGGAAATAATTCCAACCAAAATTCAAGGGCCTTCTACTTCAGTGAAATTTCTAGGAGTTCAGTGGTGTGGAGCATACAGAGACATTCCTCCAGGGAAAGAGCCAAGACCTGCAGAGGTGCTTGCTGATGGTGGAGGAAATACAGAATGGGTAGTAGAGGAAGGTAGTTACAACTACCAGCTTAGGCCACGTGACCAGTTGCAGAAACATGGATTGTCATTGACATGAGTGTTTTTGTCCTATTTGGTTAAGAATAGGCTTGTTCATGTATACACATATGTTAAGCAGATACTTGTGTTATTCTGTTTTGAATGTGTAATTGAGATAAGTGTTAAGTGGTTAAGTGTTGTGAACCTATATTATTATACTGGATTATGAGAGACTAAAAGACTAAGCATTCCTCGAAGACCTTATCACCTACTCTAAGATACATAATGCATTGGTCACTGTACGATGGGATAGTCATATCATGCTAGGTGAAATTATGACCTCAACATTGTTTTCATTTGAAAATTAAGCATGACATAGAGAGATGCTGTTGGATGTCAAGTTGACAAGGGGTGGACTTGTTAGGGCTAATCCTGGGTGTCAACATGACCTGATCTGGGATTAACTGAAATGAGAGAGATCTTGTTAATTGGATCATTTGAAGCTGGAAGACACACCCTAAATGTGGGTGTTACCTTCTGATGGCAGCCCTTATAAAAGGCTACCACAGAGGAGAACGCCTAGCTTCTTGCTACTTGCCTTCTCTCTCGCTGGTGAGTTTGTCTTGCTGCTGTAGACTGAAGATTAGCTCTCTTTTGGAATTTGTCAGACCTTTAGGGCCAAATTGGGACTCCTGAGATATTCAGCCTCAGGGACTGAGCGACTAAGGATTCTCAGCCTCTCCAGTGTGGTGAAGCCATTATTGGACTACTCAGACTCTATCCTGTGAGCTAAACTGATAAATCTCTGTACGTATATATTCATTCTATGGGTTCTGTTTCTTTGGAGAACCATGACTAATACACCATCCATCCAGTGGCATGGAGTTTTCAACTTAGTCACGGCTCTGTCTCTCTTCACCCACACTCATACCTAGTTCTCTCAATAATGCCTGTAACTCATCTGCTAATCATGGGAGTCCCCATTATTGATGACCAAGTATGTTTAATTCCTTGCATAAACCATTCTGTTAGGGACAGCATTGCCCTGTATTGGCGTAGGTTAAACAGGGATGTGTCAAGGACCAGTGGGTGGTTACATAACTCAGCTGTGATGCTTTTGAAGGATGTAAACTAATATTATTTGCTCCCATGTCCCATATTCTCACGAGCCACATGATGAGGGTCTCTTTGATTGCTTGTTTGAGAGTCTTTCCTAGTCCCAATAGCTTCAGTGTGGAGTATTTTCTGGTGGCTACAGTATTGTTAAGGCTTTATCAGGACATTGAAACATGACTTTTTTCTCTTTTTGTATCAAAGGTTGAATCTGCGAAGCATCTTTAGCTATTTTTATTTCGAGGTTGTTTCTTTTCTCATTAATATCTGTCCTTTTCCCTGGTTCTGTGGCTGAGTCTTGCATCACAGGTCTAATTTGGGCTTTCTTTTCTCTCTCCCACAGTTTATTTGGTTTATTCATTTGCAATCTCTGAGTCTAAGACTGAATTTGCCAGTAACTCCTTAGTCTTTTCAGCCTCCCCTGGGGCTGTTGCCTTCACCTCTGACAAGTCTTTTATCATGGAAATAAGTGGCCAAGCCACCTCTTTGGAATCCCTTTTAGCTTCCAAGGCTTGTAAAATTTTCTCTAGACTTTCCACAATCCTTAAAGAATTTTCAACA
Organism: Nannospalax galili; assembly: GCF_000622305.1. Taxonomy (NCBI): domain Eukaryota; kingdom Metazoa; phylum Chordata; class Mammalia; order Rodentia; family Spalacidae; genus Nannospalax; species Nannospalax galili. The sequence continues at coordinate 193,720 of NW_008331140.1, forward strand.
CAAGTGGCAGTGGCCCTCATCGCTCAAGCACCTGACCTTTGCTGTACCATTTACAGGATGGCTGCCGTCTAGGGATTTGCACCATTGAATCTGTCCCCTGTTTTCACCATTGAATCTATTGCCATCTGAGTCGGTGGCCTCATTTTAGTTATAAATTTTGCTATCCATCCCATAACCCACGTGATTGTTGCTAATCCCATTAAATGTTTGCATTAAATGCACACATTTTCTGGGATCCTGCCGGCTTCTCCAGGTTTGGTCTTGTCACCCTGCTGACTTCTATCAGAGACATCCCTATTGTTCTTCTCGATCTCCTGTGGTTTGTAGTATATCCATCCATACTACGCCAATGTGTTGCTCAAAATTCTCCTTTCCCTCCATCTCTGGAGAACCCGTATGCTCTTTCTTGGTTCTTAGGTTTGTGCAGTTCTAGAACCAACCGCTGACTGACCAAACCACGATAATGTCCTTCTTAGGTTACAGTTTGGAGAATAAGAATGATAGGTATGAATGTTGGAGAGAGCGGGTGGCCGGTGGTGCGGATGGAGGAGGCACCGAGGCACAGATGGAATTCTTAGCGAGATACAGCTTTATTTCGCACAGGGCACCTTTCCCTCAAGGAAGGGAAAGATGTCAGGGAAAGATGTCCGTGAAGGGAAAGATGTCAGGGAAGGGAAGGGAAGGGAAGGGAAAGATGTCAGGGAAAGATGTCTGCCCACGGGTTGTGAGCTGGGACTTTATATATGGAGACTTTAGGGTGTGGAAGGGGGGAATGTTTGGGGGAGAAATCAGGGAGGGGGAAGCAGGTAGGATTAGGGTCTGGAAGTGTTTACTTTTTCCCTCTTAAGAGGAAATCTGCTTATCTTATCTTTGGAGGTCAGAGGAAAGGCAGGCTGCTTCTCAGCAGAGTTTGTTCTTCTTGACCTCAAAGGTCAAGGTGCTTATCAGCTAAGTTCCCTTTTCCAGGCTCCAAAGTCTATAGGTCCCTGTTGGGGAGGGGGGGGAGCTGCTGCTCTTTGGAACCCTAACATTCCAGCCTTTTGTGTTATAGGATAGGGGGTGCTGTTGTCTACTTGCTACTTCCTGCTGGACAGGGTTGACGTGGGGGGTAAGCTGGTTTAGGGGTCCACTAGGCAGCAGGCATTGTCTCTCCATGTATCTGAACAGGGTCCTCGATGGTTGACAGGCGTTCATATACATGTGAAGGGAAGGAAAGTAACAACTGATTAAAATTAGTATGTGTTAGTTTTCAGATCTGGTTCTGAAAATATCTGACAAGGCAAGGAGCAATGGTTAGCACCAAAGTGATAGAAAGCAGAGGGCCCAATAAGGGCAGAAGCCAAGGAGTTAGTCCTGTAAAAATGTCCCATTGAGATGACTGTTGGTACTGGGAATTTTTAAGTGAAAGATTTTTTGCTACCTGTTTGAAGAATTTCCTCTTGGTTGTGGGAGGCTTTAAAGACCTTAGGCAATATGTTCTGTCTATAGTTAAACGGTGGGATGTAGGCATGAGAAGGAACCACAAGTACTTGACTTGAGGGAGAAAAAGCTGTGCCTTAGCTGAAGATACCCTATAGCCCTTGTCCCCAGAAAATTAAGGAGTTTGATTGTGTGAGCCTTGGAGACTGAGAGAGATGGGGAGCAAAGAAGTAGTCATCTATGTCCTGTAGGATGGTGGAGGGGTTAAGGTCTAGGGAAGTTAAATCCTGTGCAAGAGCTTGTCCAAAGAGGTGAGGGCTATCTCGAAACCTCTGGGGCAGGACAGTCCAGGTTAGTTGGGAAGTCATCCCAATGTCATGGTCCTCCCAGGTGAATGCAAAGAGGTTGTGAGAGTCAGTGTGTAAGGGTATTGAGAAAAAAGCAGCTTTAAGGTCTAATATAGTAAAGTGAGTGGTGGAGGAGAGGATATGAGAAAGAAGAGTGTAGGGTTTGGGAACAACTGAGTGAACGGGAATAACCGCTGAATTAATAAGCTGGATATCCTGGACCAGACAGCAAGAGCCATCAGGCTTGAGGACTGGAAGAATGGGAGTGTTTTATGGTGAGTGAGTGGGTTTAAGGAGGTGAGCTCTCATAAGCCTTTGAATTATGGGCTTAAGTCCATAGCTGTGTTTGAATGCAATTGGGTATTGGGGTCTGCTGGGAAATAGGGAGGGGTCCTTTAAGGAAATGCAGATAGGAGTGTGATGAGAGGCCAGTCCCGGGCCTGATGTGTCCCAGAACTTGGGATTTACTTCGTAAGGGGGAAGGGGCCATGATCTGGCTTGGGGAAAGGGAGGTACAGGGGAAAGGAGAAAGAGTTGGGAGAAGGGGAGAGAAATAGACAGGGAGAGCTTTTGCATGATATGCCAAATAAGGTGGTTGGGCAGGTGGGCATAACCAAGAAGGAGTGGGTTAAAGGCACCTTCCAGAATACACAGGCTAAGGGTCCTGTCGATTTGGGGTTGTGAGGCTTCCCATCAACCCCACCATGGAGATCTGGGAGGGAAATACTTTACCAGAGTAGAAAGGGAGAACTGATCATGACATGCCAGTGTCAAGAATAAAATGAATAATCTTACCCGCCGCCATGGCTGAAACCCTGGGCTCCTCTGTTGTAATAATCATAGAAGCAGTGGGAGCCAAGAAGCCATGGTATCATCAGTCTTCAGCCGCCAGGCCTAGAAGGTCGTTCACTGAACCCTGTAAAGGAGGCTGGGTCTAGGAGATGAGTGGCCTTCCGTGGCATCGCAAAGAAGGACAATCAACTCCCAGTGACCTTGTTGCCCACAAGAAGGACAGGGCCCAGGTGGTGGTTGTGGGTTAGGGCATTGCCTTACCCAATGTTCAGTCACTCCACACTTGAAGTAGGGTCCTGGCGGATGTCATTGGGCCCCATTGGTGTTCAAAGTGTTCTTGGGAGGAGCCCTAAGGACTGCAGCCATAAACTGGTACTTTTGCTTGGACAGGGTAAGCTTGTCTGCCTTCTCCTGTTCCTCTTGGCTATAAAAGACTTTAAATGCCATGTCCAATAGATCTTCCGTGGGGGTTTCAGGGCCTTTGTCTAAGCGTCTAAGTTTCCTTCTAATATCTGGAGCTGACTGTAAGATAAAGTGGTGGTGAAGCATAAGCTGTCCCTCTGCAGACTCTGGGTCATACTTGGTATACTGGACCAGAGCATCAGTGAGTCTGTCCATAAACTGAGCTGGGGTTTCAGCAGAGCCAGATTAGCCATCACACTCTCGGTTATAAAATACTTTAAATGCCGTGACCAACAGATCTCTCATGGGGGTTTCAGGGCCCTTGTCTAAGCGCCTAAGTTTCCTTCTAATATCTGGATCTGATTGTAAGATAATGTGGTGGTGAAGCATAGCTGTCCCTCTGCAGACTCTGGGTCATACTTGGTATACTGGACCAGAGCATCAGTGAGTCTGTCCATAAACTGAGCTGGGGTTTCAGCAGAGCCCTGAGTAATCAATCTAAGCTTTTCAAAGTTAACTACCTTGGGGGGCGAAGCTCTCTGAAGACTTGTCAGGAGGCAAGTGATCATGTGGTCCCTGGCTGCTCTACCTGGGGAAGGTCCTGTCTGACCTCCTGGTGGGGGTTGGTAATCCCACCCAGGGTCCTGAAGGGGAACTGCCTCACTGCCAATAGGGTGAGCTTGGTTAGTAGAATGAAGCTCATTAGCATATTCCTGTGCTGCTGTCCAGACCCTATGTCTCTCATCAGGGGTGAGGGTAGACTGGAGAATCATAAAGAGATCATGCCAGGTTAGATCATAGCTG
>NW_008331140.1:197513-206916 GCF_000622305.1 Nannospalax galili
GCCTAAGTTTCCTTCTAATATCTGGAGCTGATTGTAAGATAAAGTAGTGGTGAAGCATAAACTGTCCCTCTGCAGACTCTGGGTCATACTTGGTATACTGGACCAGAGCATCAGTGAGTCTGTCCATAAACTGAGCTGGGGTTTCAGCAGAGCCCTGAGTAATCAATCTAAGCTTTTCAAAGTTAACTACCTTAGGGGGCGAAGCTCTCTGAAGGCCTGTCAGGAGGCAAGTGATCATGTGGTCCCTGGCTGCTCTACCTGGGGAAGGTCCTGTCTGACCTCCTGGTGGGGGTTGGTAATCCCACCCAGGGTCTTGAAGGGGAACTGCCTCACTGCCAATAGGGTGAGCTTGGTTAGTAGAATGAAGCTCATTAGCATATTCCTGTGCTGCTTTCCAGTCTGGAATTGAAGTAGAAGCAGATACAGGAGGGGTAAATGGGGTATTTGAGGTAGAAGTCAGAATGAGGTGTTTAAGATTTTGGATTTCCTTGATTAAAGGGGAATTAAGAGAGTGTCAGACTCAGAATGCTGAGGAAGGGAGGGAGAAGATTGCAGAGAGGGAGTTTGAGGCAGAGAAGGGAGGGGAGTTGGGCTGGCCCCTGGACTGGAAGGCAAGGGAGGGTATAGTGATGGGAGGGCAGGGGGATGACTTGGTTGTCCCTCAGGCTCAGGAGCAGGGGGGTCTTGGGGCTGGGTTCTGATAGGGGGCAGGTTATCAGCTATGGAAGTATCAAAAGCAGAGTCAGAGGGGTAGGGAGGAGAGAGAGGGGCAGAGGCCCTTGGAGTTTCAGGACTGGTGAGACTGTCTTAGCCAGGAGGACTTGGTGGGAAGAACATTTGACACAGAGGGAAGGATTAGCACGGAGGTCAAGAAAGGGTTCAAAGTCTGTAGGTCCCTGTTGGGGAGCGGGGGGAGCTGCTGCTATTTGGAACCCTAACAAAGAATATTTATTTGGGCTTGAGAGAGGGGCAGAGGCCCTTGGAGTTTCAGGACTGGTGAGACTGTCTTAGCCAGGAGGACTTGGTGGGAAGAACATTTGACACAGAGGGAAGGATTAGCACGGAGGTCAAGAAAGGGTTCAAAGTCTGTAGGTCCCTGTTGGGGAGCGGGGGGAGCTGCTGCTATTTGGAACCCTAACAAAGAATATTTATTTGGGCTTGCTAGCAAAGCTTATGCTATTCAGAAGAGGGTCACTTAAAAAAGCAAACATGTCAGTGAGCTCCTTCCCTCCCACATCTTGGCTAAGCTTCAGATTCGTGCCACCAGAGCCACTTCCTGCCCGCAGTCTGACCAAGATGGCGATCCTTTTCTCCGCTTCATGACATGCCTAGCATGTCCCAGTGTCCTCAGTGTCTATCCCTAGATCTTACCCCTCTGAGTCTCTTGGGGTTCAGTTTTAGTTCCCTCAGAAGACATGCCTACCCAACAGGTATCCTCATGAAATTAATGAACCATGGAATGAGCCAGGTGATCTGAGTCATAGGCGCATATATCTGGAAGGAATCACTATCTGTCTCAGGTCCTGGTTCCTTTGTCTTGCCTTACTCAGGCCAGTTATTGGATATAGTTCAGGTGCTTAGGTAAGGCTAAAACTACTAAGATTTTTCTGGGAGGGACTGTGGTGTCTTCATCTTTGCTGCCTTGCTTTTTGATTTATTCATCAAATTCTTTTGATAATGAAGCCTTCTTTCTAATGTGCTCATCACTGCAGGACAACAGTGGCTGCTGCATCCTAAACTGCTTCAGGGAGACATAGAATTTTGGTTTGATTTTTCTTTGCTTTTCCTTCTGCAGTGACAATCCTTTCCTTATAGACAGCTCATTGCACATGAAGGGTGGAAAAGGTGTGTCTTATATCTGGTAGATGTTTACCTTTGTCCCTTGTTTAACTTCAGGGCCCTGATTAGAGATAACAGCTCATCCCATTGAGCTGACCAACCTATCAGGAGTGTCCATGACTCTCCTGGACAAATAGGTTAAATTCTCAAGTCATATCAGGCTAGTATCTTTTTGAAAGCCAGGTAGGTGTATTGCTGTTGTCTTTAATCAGTTGGTTCTGCCACTTCCTTTTTGTGACTTTACGGAGGGGTGTAAATATCACCAAATAGTTTGGTATCTAGATATGACAAAAACCACCTGCCTCAGAAACTCTTGTGTCAGCCTCCATGTCTTCTGGATTGATAGGGACCAGATTTCCATTTTTGTTAAGGCATTAAGATACAGTATTATTTTGAGATTTAGAATGTCAAGTATTTAACTTATTTTTGGACTCGAGGTGTATCCTTGCATCCATCCTACTAGAGCAGATCTGCAGTGTCTTTGTTCCTTTTAGCACTTCTCCAATGTTGATCTTGGAGGAGGAAATCATCCACATACTGTAGGAGTGTGCATTTCATTTTTCCAATCAAGAAGTGTGCCAGATCATTTCCAGGGCTTCCCAATTATTGTGGGGGAGTTTTTGAACACTTGGGGACTATGGGGGTCCAGGTTAATTGTTCCTTTGGGACAGTGGCGGGGTCCTCTCAATCGAAGGCAAACATGGCCTGTCTTCAGGTATTAAACAGATGCAGAAGGTGTCCTTTTGGTCCAGGCATGTGAAACATGGAGTTTCAGCAGGGATGAGTCCTTAGAGTGTGTAAGTGTTGGGGGCCACTGGATTAATAGTGGTAAGCACCTGGTTCATGGCTAATAGTTCCTGGACAGGTTGGTAGTTCTTAGTACCTGTTTTCTTTACAGGTGCCAGAGGAGTTTTCCAAGAACTTCAGCATTTTTGGAGTAGTCAGACTTTCAATAGACTATAAAGAGATGAAGCTGGATGCCAATCTTAGCATCTTAAGATAAGGGGTAATTTTAGACCCTTATGAGATCAGCTCTAGGTAGCAACACAATTACTATAGGTGGTTGATAGTGAGCCCATTAAGGTTCTTTTTAGCCCATACCCTGGGGAAGCAGGAGCTCCAAGATTCCATGACAGTGTTTCTGATAATTTGAGGGTGGGTTCTCCATTCTTCCTCTTGGGGAATCATGTCTCTCAGAGTGGTAGGTTTTGTGGCTCCCTGCAGTGTGAGGTGTGTAGTGCCATCAACAGAGAAAGTAATCTGTGCTTATAATTTAGACAACATGTCTCTTCCTAGGAAGGGTATTGTACAGTCTTGGTGACAGAGGAATTCATGTTTCACCTCGTGTCATCCCATGACTCAACTGCAAGTCTCACAGAAGGGGCACCTGTTGGGAATCCAGTAGTACATATTATTGTTATCTACTCTTGACAAGGTCAGCCATCTGACAACAATCTAATATTCAATGCCACTGTCTACCATAAATCTGTTGTGCTGGATAGCACTAGCGTCAACTTGCCACACCTGGATTGAGGGTGTGCCTCAAATTACCTACAGTGGATGGCCCTGTGACCATGTCTGTGGGGCATCTTCTTGATTATTGAATGTTATGGGAGGGCCCAGCCCACAGTGGGTGGTGCCACCCCTGGGAAGGTAGGCCTATGTTGTATAAGAAAGCAGGTTGAGTAGGGGCCAGGAGCAAGCTAGTAAACAGGATTCCTCCACTGCCTGTGCTCCAGCTCCTGCCTCCAGATTCTTGTCCTGAGTTCCTACCTTGGGCTCCCTGATGAACTGTGACCTGGGATACGTAAGATAAAATAAACCCTTTCCTCCCCAAGTTGGTATTGGTCAGGGTATTTTGTTACAGCAATGGCGAAACAAACTAGAACATTTATTAAGTGGTCCTGACTTTCATTTGACCATGGACTCATGGTTTCCTAGACTTATTGAGCCCCGTCTTTCTCAGTTGAAAGTCTCATCTAGATAGCCTGATGAAGTTGTCAAAGGGGGAGTAAATCTGATATGCAGTGTGATCCTGTTTCAGTCTCTGGTTTTATCCTTTCTCTCCTCTCTTCCAATTGGGGCACTATTTTTTCCAGTATGCAATTTCCTTGCAGTACCCACATCATTCCATTTGGTGAGGGGACAGAGACTGTGCATTGTCCCTCTCTAGTCCCATTTAGGTTTGAGAGGAACTGGTTGTCACAAAGCCACTGCCAGGAGAGCTGCAAACTTTTGGAGGTCTGCTTCCAGTTCATGAATAATTTGTTGTCAAATTCCAACAGCTGGGTACTTTTTAAAAAAAAATATTTTATTATTTTTATTTTATGTGTATAAGTGTATTGCTTGCATGTATGTGAGTGCACCTGTGTTGTGCAATGCCGCGGAGGTCAGAAGAAGGCTTCGGATTCCCCTGGAACTGGAGTTAAGGACCGTTCGTAGCCGCCATGTGGGTCCTCTGCAAGAGCAGGAAGTGCTCCCAACTGCTGAGCCATCTCTCTAGCCCCAGCTGGGTACTGTTTATTCCTGAAAACTCCTAGAGTTTTTGTACTCTAGGAGAGTATATCTCCTTGTACCTGGCTTATAAAGACAGCATTCACTATTTGTTGATTCTTCTGATCTCTCAAGTTCCAAAGGAGTATACAGTGGAATGCCTAGCATACTCTCTCACAGAAATCAGAAAGGGATCTCATCTAGTTTCTAGAGGACCTTAGTGGTTTTAGACGGGTTAGTAGGTTTCTTCACCCCTTTTTTTAGAACTTCTAGGCCTGGATGTTTTTAGGCTGGCCCTTCCACCTTCTGCTTTAGGGTCATACTGGGTATTTTCTTCTGGGAATCTTCTTGGCTCACACCTCAACATTCACTTGCCCTCAGGGGCATGAGCATGCAACCAGGTCTGAGCCTCAGTCATTAAACATTGCAATTCTTCAGTGCTAAGTAGTGTCAATGGGTGCTAATGGCAGTCTCCCAAGTTGGGGAGGTGATTCTGACACATGTACTTCACCAGGTCTGTTACACCCTGAGGTTTCTGGAAGTATATGGGGTATGGTTTTTCCAGTTAAGCAGGTCTCAGTACAAAACAGGCTACCCTCCCTGGATACTCTCATCTGGGAACTTCTGTTATATCAGAGGCTCATGTGGCAGGAGGGAGGCTGCCTCTGGGCTGTACAGAGACACCTCCATAGCTCTTTGGGTTCCCCAGGTTTCTGGGTAGATAATGATGGTATGAGACGTTTTGGAAACGGGGATTCTGCCCTAGATGGAGAAGCAGAATTCTCATCCTCAGGAGTGATACTGATGTTAGTAGACTCTGGAAAAGGAGGAGCTTCTACTCTGAGGAGGGGAGGCATAAGAAGGTGGTGGAATGGGGTTTATATGGGTTTCCCTGGAATATAGGTAGAGTCTTCAGTTTGCCTCATTTTCTAGATTGGTATTGAGTCTTGGTCCGGAGGACTTTGCTCTGCCCCCTACCTGCCAGAGAAGAAGTACATTCAAAGGGGCTGAACAAATGCAATTTGTAGCTGTCAGGACAAATTTTCCCAAGAGGCCCATGCTCGTTCTTAGGGATTTCAGAGAGCATGGTTCTAATTAAACCATCACAATGTTCCTCTTAAGATATAGTTCGGGGAATAAGGATATTTATTTGGGATTGGCAACAAAGTTTATATTATTTGGAAGAGGGTGTTTTACAAAAGCATGTGCACCTGTGAGGTTTTTCTCTCCCACATTTGAGATCCATACCATCACACTATGCCGCCCCCCAACATGCTCCACTTTCCCCTCCCTTTTTTTCCCCAATGTGCTCAGCATTTCTGGTGTCCTTACTGTCTCTGAGCATCTTCAGCTGCGGTCCCTGGACCCTCCCTCTCTGAGTCTCTTGGAGTTTAGATCCAATTCCCTCAGGGGACACACCTACCCAACAGTAGCCAAGAATCTACATATAGAAACTGTTCTGGGTGTCCTGGTTCCACAGTCACCACCTAGTACATGGCCTTTATTTTAATCATATAATGGATTCCCTCTGGTGGCCATTCTACTTTAAAAGTTGGTCACTCTAATTCACAGTGGGTTTTCTGCTTGTCTGGATATATTCTGACACCATTATTTCCTGAATTTCCCTTCTTAATTTTTTTAATATTTTAATTATTCTATTTTATGTATATGAGTGTACTCCCTGCATGTACATATGTGCACCTACATCGTGCATTGCATGGAGGTCAAAAGAGACCATTGGATTCCCTGGATGAAACTATGGATGGTTGTTAGCCACCATGCAAATGCCGGGAACCAAGCATGGGCTCTCTGCAAGAGCAGCCAGTGTTTTTAATCACTGAGCCATCTCTTCAGCCTCTCCTTCCTAGAATTTTTGATTATACAGTTTAAGACAGTGAGCTTGGTTGACCCTCCCATGGTGTACCTCCCTTTATGTCAATGTCAGAAGACAAAATCTTCTTGAACAGATACTGGAGAATTCTTTGCCTGCCTACCCATCTCTTCATGGAGAATTCAGGTTCCTCTTGGTGTGGAATGGAACTATATAATCTCCAACATAAGGACTTCTTTGAAGAGGGCCATCATACCGTCATATGAGGTAGACATGGAAACTCAAGGTAGGGCCCAGTCTGCTTCCGTAGTCTGAAAAACTATGGCACCTTAAACACAGTCACCATACATAGGAGAAGCCTCCCTATGAGAGTCTAACTGAGGCAGTTGTGAACTGCTGTGGGTTGATCAGGCTACCGTTCCAACAGATTGGTGGGTCTATTTAACTGTGCACTCCAGGGCACCTTGCTGGTTTCCGAAGTGGACGTTTGATCCACTGTCCTTGTCAGGTATATTCAGGTGAAATATGGCTTATGGAATGTGAATCCCAAACAAATGGTCGAGTGGCACCTTCCAGTCATCCGTGTCACGTCTCCTGGCCATAGCTGATCTAGCAGCAGCAGTAGTTTAAAACAGCCAGCCTTGTAAAGGCTTTCCATCGATGGAACCAAAATGTTACAGGAATGGCCACATTCAGAACAGAGCCTAAGTGGAGAATTACAATCTTTATTCAAACCAGTGCACACTATAGGGAATAGTCTCCAAAGCTGGAGCATCAATTAGCAGTTTCTTACTATATTTATAAGGAGTTTATTGTCATCCTGTCTGATTCTGTTATTGGTGGGTTTAAACTGCATAATTAACTATGGGTCATGCACAGGGGGCTCTAGCCTATGTAACAGTGGAGCCGAAATGAGAACTTCAATGGTTGTTCTGTTTACAGAAGCAGAAGAGCAAATTTGACTGGGCACGTCCTTCAAGGACAGCTGTATTTCAAGATAAAGCATTATGGTTTAATTTCTCACTCAGTTTATAATCCCTATCTCAGTGTCACAGGACACAGAGCAATAGAAAATATATTAGAATGAATAATTGAATAACTGAACATTTCCCATAAATTACTGTGAAATACTAAATCAAAGATTCAAGAAGCTTAACGACAGACATCAATCAGGGTATATGTTTCCAAATCTAAGTATCACATTTGCAAAATACAGAAGATAAGCAGTAAAGAAAGAATCTTGATAAATCAGCCAGAAATAAATTGGTATACTAATGGAAGAGCAAAGATAACAGTTTCAACTTCTCAGAAAATATGCAAAAACAATAGAGTTAAAAATCAAGAAAAAAATACATACTATCAGAGAAACTTAGGTTTATTTCCAGTACATTTACTTTATAAAAGAAAAGTTTATATTTTTAATTTTTTTTATTTTCATAGAATATAATTTGATGGCATTTAGATCTCCTCCCCTATCTACACCTCCAGTGGTGTACACTATTATGTATAATGCAGTCTATAGAATCTGATTGGTGTCCCCAAATGTCCTTCAGTGTGAGTCCATTCATTGGAGTCTGATTAACCTGCCAAAAGTCCTATTCCTGTAAGAGACTGTCTCCCTCTCCCAGCAGCCATAAGTTTCCAAAAGTTCCTTAGATTATGTTGGTATTTCTTACCTACTTCTCTATGTCTGTGCTAGGATTTTGTCTGGTTTAAGCTTACATGCTGTCAGCATTGTTGAGAATTCATATGAGTAAACAGTTGTCTGGAAAAATGTTTCCTTGTGGTCATCCACCACCTCTGACTCTTATAATCATTTTGCCTCCTCATCTGCAACGATCCCTGAACCTTGAGAGGCAGAAGTGTGATATAGGTGTGGCATTCAGGATTAAGTACTCTGCTGCCTCTTGTGCTCTGCACATTGACCAATTGTGGGTTTCTTTGTTAATCACCACCAGATTCATAAGGCAAATTCTCTGGTGATAACTGAGAGATGCATTCATTTTATATGTAGAGGTTGGACTGAAGATGTGTCACTTAGGGTTAAGCATCTCACTGAAATTTATTCTCTGTGTTTAATCAGTTGTGGAACTCTAATAGTCTACATCTGTTTAAAAATAAGCTTCTTTGATAAGTGTTGAGAGGTATACTTTTCTGTAAAAATGAGGACACATGTTTAAAATAGAGTAAGAAATTACTTTGGTCTATGGGTGTGGCAAAAGCAGAATTATCTGTAGGGCCTAAATTCCAATTAAACAACTGTTGATTATCTACAAGATAAAAGTGCCATGACTGCACCAGTAGCAATAGTTTGCAGGGCCAATGGTAGTTGCTTATTAGACTTTACAGCTGCATTTGATGTTGTTTAATAAAAAAATGTTTAGAGATAATGACAGTTGATAAATAGGCCAAAAAATCAGATGCAACTAAAGAATGTAGATTATCAGAAAAGAAATGAACAAAGTGTTCACTTTTATTCTTCACTGACATAGTAAATGACAGTTTATCAATAATATGTATAATTTATTTGATTATGCATGCTTGTTCATATATATGCATGTATGTATATACAACTACATGTACACACGACTGTGCACTGTTATATAAAAATGAGATTAATGACACCAGTAGTACAAGAGGCAAAAGAGAGAAATTTTTGTTTTCTCATTACTTAGTATCCAAATTATTTTTAGTGAATATATGCTGATATATGGTTGTTGTAAAAAAAAAAAGCAAAATTTGGAGTAGTTAATGAAAACCTAATTGAGTATGTAAGTGTATGTTTATATAACTGATATATTTGTCCATTTCCTGTTGCTATTATGAAGTACTTCAAAGTGGATACTTAGAAATACAAGTAGTTCAAATCCTTAAAGTTTTGTATATTTAAATGTATGGCACCAATTCTAGTGAAAATCTTTTGACTGATGGCATCACAATAGTGCTGGTTAGTTTTTGTGAACTTCATCCAAACCCTCAATTGAGGAGTTTTCTTAATTAGACTGACCTGCTGCAGGGACATTTGTGAGGCACGTGGGCATGGGCTTGAGTGTCTGGGCAAGTGGGACTGAGCAGATGGGCCTGGGCTGTATAAGAAAGGTAGCTGAGCAAGAAAGGAAAACAAGCCAGTAAGTAGCTTTCCTCCATGGTATGTTTCAGCTCCTGCCTCCAGGTTCCAGCTGTTAGTTCCCACCCTGACTTCCCTCAATTATGGACTGTCATACTGAGTGTAAGACCAAA
>NW_008331140.1:206938-241577 GCF_000622305.1 Nannospalax galili
AAAAAAAAAACCAAAACAAAAAACACTCGCTTTCCTCCCCACTTGCTTTTGGTCACAGTGTTCATCACAGCAAGAGGAAAGCAAGGTATAACAGCAATGGAATACATTTAGTACGGAAAAATGAAAAGGTAGCCAGGAAGACATGGCAAGATAGAGAAGAGACACCAGGCTTTCTCATTTAGGTAAACATATTTCATTAGTGCTAATGGACTCCATGAAAAATAACTCGCTTTCCTCCCCACTTGCTTTTGGTCACAGTGTTCATCACAGCAAGAGGAAAGCAAGGTATAACAGCAATGGAATACATTTAGTACGGAAAAATGAAAAGGTAGCCAGGAAGACATGGCAAGATAGAGAAGAGACACCAGGCTTTCTCATTTAGGTAAACATATTTCATTAGTGCTAATGGACTCCATGAAAAATATTGTTAATCTCTTAATCTCAACTGAGGTCAGTGCCTGAAGTGATTTCAAAAGTTAAGTGAGCATCATCACTTTAAGATTCTACCAACTCTTAACTTTGCCTCAGTGGTCACTAAACAGCTAAGACTTCAGTACTTGTAGGATAAAGTCAAGCCAAACTCAAATAATATATACTCATATGCAAAGAAAGGAGAAAATTCAGAATTGCATAAAATATACCCCTTAAACCACAATAATGTGATTCAACACTAAAATGACAAGAAATAAGAGGGAAAGAATATAAAGGGCAATAAATTGAAATATATTATCTAATGATCTAGTATTTGAACAATTTGTCTACAGTTGGTGGTGCTGTTTGGGAGCTTTAGGAAGGTGTGGCCTTGCTAGAGGAAGCAAGTCACCAGGGAGGGTTGTGGCCTTGCCCCATTTCCAGTGTGTTCCCCCCTGCTTTCTGTGCCTGCTTAAAGAAAAGAGATCTTAGCTTTCTGCTCTGGCTGCTTCCTGTCTTGCCTGTCCTGGCATGATGGGCTCTTATCCCTTTGTGACATAAGCCCAAATATAAACTCTTTCTTCTATAAGTTGCCTTGGTCAGAGTTTACTTACCACAACAACAGAAAATTAAATACATTTATTGTGTGTGTGCCTAAGTGTGTGTGTGTGTGTGTGTGTGTGTGTGTGTGTGTGTGTGTGTACTGGGACATGTATATCACAGAATGCATGAGGTCAAAGGGCAAAATTTGGAATTCTGTTATCTTCAACTGTGAGTTATGGGGATGGAACTAAGATTATCAGTCTTGGACAGCAAGTGCTTTTATTTGAAGACATGTCTTGTCCACTCTCACTTAAATATTTAGAAGCATATATATGAAGAGCAAAACAGTGGAAAATGGTACAATAAGCTATCACTAGTCAAAAGAAAGCTGTACTAATTTTAGATAGGAAAGCTTAGATCAATATAAATGATAATAAAAATGTTTTATTTTTAAAATGGTCACTTTTCAGAGAAGATATAAAAATCTTTAAGATTTATGCATCTAACATCATCACATCCATATATGTGAGGCAAAGGCTTATATAAGTTCAAAGAAAAGTGACTGAACCCCTCACTAAGGTTGGGAGATAAAACATCCTAGTATCAGAAATGGACAGAACCAGCAAACAAACATTAAGAACATAGATGAGCTGAACAGCAGCATCAGTCAACTTGATAGAGTGAACTTCAGTAGATTGCATTACTAAATAACAATAGAATGCACGTTCTTCTCAGACTTTCAAGGAGCAGTTCTTAGTAATAAAGCATATGTAAACAAATTTCAAAGATAAAGAAACATTCATTATCTGATCTCAGATCACAATGAAATTAAGTAAGAAACAAATAACAGAATGATGACGGGAATATCCGCATTTAAAAATATGATTTTCAATAACATATGGCCTCAAATTCTCAAGATAAATTGAAATGAAATTTGAACTAAGGAAACCCTATCATAATTTATCAAGATTCATTGGAAGGTGGGCCAGGCACGTTGGCAAATACCTTTAATCCCAGAATTCAGAAGCAGAAGCAGGAGGATCTCTGGGAGTTCAAGCACAGCCTGGTCTATTACATAGTGATTCCCAAACTAATGCATACAGATAGATTTTAATTACGAATGCAAATATTAGAAAATTTAATTTAAATAACCAAACTACAAAGGAAAGTAAATTAAATCCAGTAAAGAAATAAGGCAAAGACCAATTAAAACCAGGAAATCATTAGACTCAAAGTGAAAAGCTAGTTCTCTGAAAATACCCATAAAATAGTAAGCCTATAGCCAGGCAAACATAGGTGAAAAAAATCACCACCTGTATATTATAAAAGCTCTTAGTTAACTGGGCATAGAAAGGCACTTCTTCAGTAGGATAAAGGAAAATCTTTAAAAATCCTACCACTAGCATAACATTTTACAGTGAAATGTTCGATGATGCCCCATTAAGTTCTGGAACAAGATTGTCCCCTTCATCACAGTTTTTCAATATCAACCTCAATGTCCTAACTAATGTTGTAGAACAAAAAATGAAATAAAGGACATAAAGATTGGGAAGGATGAAATAAAATATCTTTCACAGAATACATGTTCATTTGTGTAGAAAATTCAAAAAGATAGCTAAAACTCCTCCAGCAACTAATGATCACAGCAAGTTTGCAAGACACAATTTAAAATTCAAATACTTTCCTTTATTCCATGATTAAACACATGGAATTGGAAATTAAAAATGAAATATCATAAATGATAGGATTCCATGTCAGTAAAATACTTAGACACAAATCTAACATAATATGAACAATGGTTATATGATAAAGACTATGAAATAAATAAATAAATAATATACTCAGTGTTTATGGATAGAAAGTCTCAGTAGCATCATGATTTGAATTCTTATCCAGGTTCATCTGCAAATACAATGTAACAGCCATAACAATCTCAACAAGCTAGTTTGTGGATATTGATAAAATTATTATAAAGTTTATGTGAAAGCAAAAATCTCAGAATGGCTAGCAGAGCTTAAAAGTATATGTAGAGACTCGGGCATAGAGTAATATGAGGTTATTCACAGGAAAGGCAGCTACATGTATCAAAAGGACATAGAAAAAGAAAATCACATATTATATTAGGGTAAATATTGTACTAGGTAGAATAGGTTCAGCAATATGTGAGAAATGTGAAATAAGTCCAGGGAAATGATAATCGGAGCAAAACATGTATTTGTGCATTCTTTTCACTTAGCATAATTTAATTAACATATATTTAAAATTTTCCAAAGTACATTATTATGGCAGGAAATTATGAAAGCACATTGAGCTTTTCAAATTAAGATGTAAAAAGCATTTGAAAAGCTGAGTTGAAGGGAGGTGAAAGATTTAGAAAAAGTATTCTGTTTGTGTGTGTGTGTGTGTGTGTGTGTGTGTGTGTATGACAGCTTTTCAGAAATATAACTCCTTTCACAGTTTTGATTTGTCTGGTATTCTTTAATTTTTCTCTTTAAATTTTTCCTAGGTTTTCCATGCAATGGAGACTACGAACTCAAATTTCAGGGCCTGGAAAATGGCTCAAAATTAAGATAACTTGGTGTGTAAATATGAGGCTCTGAGGCCAAATCCTAAGCCTTCATGTAAAAACCAGAGATGGCTGTGTGTGTTTGTACCTCTAGTACTGAGATGGGAGAGACCTGAATGCTGAGAGCTCACTGGTCAGTCGACCTAGCTGAAATAGTGTGCTTCCAGTTCAGTGAGAGATCCTGCTTGACTTCATTTCTTTTCATCTTGCTGTGATAAAATATCCTAACAGAAGCTATGTAAGGGAGAAAGGGTTTATTTTGCCTCATATTTCAAGAGTACAGTCTATTATGACAAGGAGACCAAAGCATAAGGAGTTTGAAGCAACTGGTCACATCACATTCACAATCAGATGCAGACAGTGATAAATTGCATATTGCTGTTTACTTCCCTTTCTGCACTTATTTATTCCAGGAGGAACCAGTCAGGAAAGGCACCATCCACAGTGGGTGAGTCTTCACACCTCAATACACATAGTAAAAATAATTTCTCCAGCATGGGACTGGAGAGATAGCTCAGGAGTTAAAAGCACTGGCTGTTCTTGCAGAAGACCTGGGTTCGAATCCCAGCAACCACATGGCGACTAACAGTCATCCGCAACTCCAGTTCCAGGGATATCTGACGCCCTCTTCTTTCCTCCACTGCTACTTCATGGCTCACTTAAATACATGCAGGCATAATACTCATACACATAAAATTTTAAAAAGCAATAATAATAATAATAATAATAATAATAATAATAATAATAAATCCCTCCAGGAATGACCAGAGGCCCATCTCCCAGTGAAATCTGGATTCTGGAATATATCCAATATCCTGCTCCAACCTCCATATGTGTGCTAATGGGCAAGAATGAGTACACACACTATCACATATATGTGCACTCATCACATGCACATACACCGCATACACATTATGTGCACCCCCCCACACACAAGGCTAGTCGAATGTCTTCAGGGAGCATTAGCAATTGTAATAAGAATTCAAAGCACTCCCATTT
Source organism: Nannospalax galili (assembly GCF_000622305.1). Taxonomy (NCBI): domain Eukaryota; kingdom Metazoa; phylum Chordata; class Mammalia; order Rodentia; family Spalacidae; genus Nannospalax; species Nannospalax galili. Next base: position 211,458 of record NW_008331140.1, read on the forward strand.
TAAAACAGCAAAGAATTGGCATTGTTGTGCCAAGCTGAAGGCAGCAAGGAATTAAAACGTATTTAAACTAAACTATTTCAAGATTTATTTGAGCCAAAAAGAGCAATCTGTGCGTCACACTCAGTTCCTTAGAACCCAATTCCTAATCATGCCAAAATTAATACCATAAACACTTCTATTTTTGTATTGATGGCAGAGTATCATTCCTGCATTGTATGCACAGAAATTGATACATCTTTAAAATCCAGAACTTCCCCTTTTTTCCTGAAAAGTATCAGATAAAATGGGAGAAATGAAATACAATGTAGGTAGCCATATTATAATAAGGATATCTTGACTGTAATTAGTATTCAACACGCAGAAACATAGTTGTAATTTTTTTCTGTACCAAGGGGTTATTCAGTAGCTACAAGTTTCCATGATATGGATTAAACTAGTTCTGTAAACTGATTCAGGTAATTTAAGTGATATTCTTTTCTGCTGTAGGGAGTCAAGATCTCTCATTCATTTTTTTCCTTTTGGGAATGCAGTGGATTTGAAATTACAATATAGTAACAATTAAATTTTAATAATTTATTTAGTTTCAAATTAGATTACATGACGTTTTAAAATTTATTTTAAAATGTATATTTATTTTTATTTTATGTGAATTAGTGCTTCCTTGCATGTGTGTATACCACATGCATGCCATGCTTGCTGAGGCCAGAGGAAGGCACTGGATTCCATGGAACTGGAGTAACAAGCCATTGTGATTCACTCCTGTGGGTGCTGAGAGCCAAACCCAGGTCCTCTGCAAGAGCAGTTGGTGTTCTTAGCTACTGAGCCATCTCTTTTTCCCCAGTGACAAGCATTTTAAACACACTTAGAAGAGAATATGAATTTCAATAAAGTATACACCTTAGTGTCATTTCCATTTTTCTCCAAGTTTGAATTGATGTTCATTAAATACCTCATTCAAAAGGAGCCTTTTCATATAAGGATCCAAAGAAACATGAAGCGAATAGTACCTGTGCCTGGAAGGGATTTTTTTCAATTTTTAGTTGTGTTTTTGTAATTTCATACCACAGTTCTTAATCATATTTAGACCCCCTCCCCCATGCATCATCCCTACCCCTCTGACAGACTTCATGTATTCTGCCATACACATTAAAGCCTATCCAGCCAGGCATTGTACCCAGATGTCCATTGGTACAAATTCAACCACTGGAGTATAGTTAACAGTCTAGAGGTCAGAAGTAAGGCATATTCTCCTTCTCCCAGCAGCAATTAGTCGCCAATAGTTTTCAATCTAGGGCCAGCCCACCACCGATATCTCTTCTCCCCTCTGGGCTCTTGTTTAATTGTGTTGACATGGGTCTTGTGCTCAGTGCCACCATTGCCATAAGTTCACATGTGCAAGCTTCTAGTGGCCTGAAAGCTTCTGCTTCCCTGTGTTCATCAACCAGCTTTGGATCTGATAATCTTTCCGCCCCCTTTTTTTCAGTGGTCCCTGAGCCATGGGTATGTGAGGTTCAATATAGGAGTCCTATCCAGGGATGCATACTCTACAGTCTCTTATTCTATAAAACTTGCCCAGTTGTGGCCTTCTGTTTGTATCACACTCTGTTGTATAACGAAGCTTTGCTGGTGAGAACTGAGGGTTGCATTACTTTTTTAAAATATTTTTTATTATTATTTTTAAAATTCTATTTATTATTTTTATTTTATGTGTATGCATGTATTGCCTGCATGTAGGTAAGTGCACCTATGTCCTGCAATGCCCAGGGAGGTCAGAAGAGGCTGTTGGATCCCCTGGGACTGGAGCTACAGACAGTTGTTAGCTGCCATGTGAGTGCTGGGATTTAATCTGGATCTTCTGAAAGAACAACCAGTGTTCTTAACAGCTGAGCCATCTCTCCAGTCCCTTATTTATTATTTTTATTTTATGTGTATGAGTGTATTGCTTGCATGTATGTGAGTGCACCCATGTTGTGCAATGCTGCGGAGGTTAGAAGAGGGCTTCGGATTCCCCTGGAACTGGCATTAAGGACGGTACATAGCCATCATGTGAGTGCTGGGAATCGAACCCAGGTCCTCTGCAAAAGCAATCAGTGCTCTTAACTGCTGAGCTATCTCTCCATGCCCGGGTTGCATTAGTTATAAAATAACATTTGTACAAGAGCCTGGTTTCCTCAGAAAAGAACTGCAAGTAAATTCAATGTTTTAAGTAGTTTCCTCAACCAAACTTAAATGTTTCAGAAGGATCCTATCTATATAAAATGACAACACATACAACTTAGACTGAAAATAAATGGATTTGCATAACCTAATTTTCTTTGTAGTCTGTGATACCAGGTATCCTTTGATCCATAGCCCAAGTCTGATTGCTAGGATTGGATGCCTACAATTTTTCAGTTTTTTCTCAAATGTTATAACTTCCAGAAAGAATGAGAGTAGATCTTAATCTGTTCATATGCTGTCATTTTTACAGCTGTACTTTACAATAAATTAAGTAAAACTGGCTCTTAGAGTATAAACCGTGAGATAATATTTCAATTTTAATGCTCAAAATTAATAATTTTCTTATTATGTACATAAGACTCCCAGGCCCAGTCAGTCATTTGTACATTGGCTAACATCAACATACATCTAAAGCAATTTCAGAATGTAACACGTGTTCTCATGAAGAAATGCTTTATGCTCTGAACTTCATCTCCATGTACCATTTCTTTTGCCCTTTCTCTTAACAGCCTCCATTCACCTCTGGATTTATTTATACCAGCATTCTTTTCCTCTAATTCTTTGGTGAGGTTATTTAATACCTCTGATATCTAGCTAATTCTGTTTGTCACAAACTTGATATCATGATGTGAAGTTCTGGGATATTGGATAATAGTTTCCTTCCTGCAGATATTTAAGTTTACTCCTTGTGATGCACAATTCTTTGAGTTATAAAATGTATAAGTTACAAAGGTAACAACATGTACAAGGTCACTGCTGAAATGAAATTTTGGTATGATTTAAGGCTAGGTCTTTGTTTCCATAAATCATATTGCCTTGATCTTATAGGTATTGAATGGATATTTGCTACACTGACCCCCGATATTCTGAAGTTGTATACATGAAAGATTGATTAGTAAGAATAAATAATGTGTATTGGGCATTTATTATGTCCTATACACTGTAGCAAATACTATGAGCCTCACATTAATCTTCCATGAACACTCTGAGCAAACCCATGCATTAAGCATATCTTATTAACCAATTTAACAGATATGAGAATACAGTTGCTTAGAGGATAAGTTGCTTCTGAAATATAAAATGTAAGTACATACTGCAGGAATCATTTAACATTTTTCTACTGTCAACTATCATTTTATTCCCACCAGCAAAATATAAAACTAGAAAATTAAATCTTAAATATAAAATTGTGTGTGTGTGTGTGTATTTTCTATGTCAACCAAGGCAAGCAAACCTGATGGATATTATAGTGAAGAAGAATAAAGGACCAAAACAAAAAAGCAGTAGAAATGATCAATTATTAGTGAGTTTATGATAAAATTAAAGGAAACATATTATAGCATCCCCCAAACCATTAATAGAGCATATTTGTTTTTTTTTCTTTATAAAAGCAAGTACTTAAAAAGTAGATAGCTGCTGATTTTTATATATACCTCATGCAAAACAGGTCAAATCTGTTATTCTCTTATGCATTTCTCATACTCATTTATATAGGTTTGTAAGATGGCTCTGACAGCTCTTAACACATCTGTATCCATTTTTGAACCAGAAACAATTGATAAGAAGAAAGGTCAGACCTGATGGTGTCCAACTATGCATCTGTAGGAAGTAAAAGTAGCTATCCAATCAAGTTTTGGAAGTTATGATATCTAGCTGGGAGAATTGCTTTTTACAAGTAATGTAAGACTTCTGTTCATAAAAATTTTAAGTGCTTACTTTGAACATACAAAAATGCTATGGGCCACTTTTGACATTTAGCCTCAGTTTAATAATCCAATTATAAAATCAGAGTACAGTTTGTTGTTTACTTTTAATATTATTGTATAACAACTCCTAATCCTAGAATCATGAAGTCAGCATCACAGAAGTACCCTGTGACAGAAACTGATAGTAAACGTCCAGGCTATTTTACACAGTCATGCACTGTATCAACATCAGAAGAAATCTGTTCTACATGTCATTTACTCATCTTTCAAATCACTACTTTTCATTGCCATTTTCCCCTTGACAACCTTATTAAGCGTCTCAAACAAGTTGGCCATAAGGTTATACATACACTATATATGCAATCTGCTTATTGTCTATCTTTAAGTGCTCAGCACTTAAATATCACTGTATTCCAATATAACTGATAATTTGTTTCTATATTTTATTTCATTATCTTGTACACATTCTGTATAGACACATCAGTTGCTGTTCTCAACCTTAATATTCCAGTAATCTCATCCACTCTGGTCTATTTGTATGTTATATCAAAGAAATTCTCATTAATGTACAAATGAAAATATGTGATGTATTGAAAATACATTTTAAACTCATGTAGCATGAAAATTTTCATTTTAAATATGGAGGATAAACTTGTGGCACCCACATATTGTTACAATCTCCTGGGGATAAAGCTGGAACAGGTGAAGAGCATCTTGTCTTTGAGGTGGGTGATCTCAAGAAGGGGTTGATATGTATCTGTAATGAACAAAGTGCATAAAAGACAGGAAAACTGAAAAGCAGACTGAGAGAGAGAGGGCCTGCCCCAGTGTGCCAAGCATTCAGCAGTAGAGATGAGACTGAGGTGAAAGAGCAAGAACATTAGAAAACACACACACATTTAAATTGAGAGAAGACATTCTATAAAAAAGAGAAAAATATAATATTAAGACACCTAATTTAATTTTTCTCTTATTTTCTTATTCATTTACATGTTCTGGGTGTTGACTTCATTTAAAATATTTTAAGTTTTTTTCCCCTCCCATTCCATAGGTTATCTTTACTACTCTGCCCCGCCCCTTTTATTTCGCAAATTATAGTTTTTATTTGAGGACCCCTCATGGCATGCTTTAGTTGTAGAGATCAGAGGACAACTTGGGAGAAGTTTGTTGTCTCCTCCCACCATATGTTTCCTGGGGATCCAGCTCATGTGAAACTTGGTGATAAGCACCTTCACCTGCTAAACCATCTCACTCATTCAATTCCATCTCATTTAATCCAGAATTATGGGTGTCTTGAAAAGAGTAGACTCTCACTGATACTGTGATGCTGTCAGAAAATGCTCTGTCCTCAAGACACACTGCAGGGGCTGTGATGAGCATCATGGACCTGAAAAGAAATTTCATCACGGTCTCCTCAAGACAAACTGTCAATCCAGAATCCTGTAGAAAAGAAAAGTGTCTTTCTTATGGGCATGAGAAATAGAGTCACATCTTCTTGCTCCCCATGCCCCACCATGCTACCATTTTTTTAAATTTTGTTTCTTTTGTTAACAGAGCATAGGGTGGGGGTTACTTACAGAGGAGTGAGCAACCCCCATTTATGGCTGCGCTGGAAAGTTCACACTCAAATATAGATCCTGTGACTTCCCAACAGCCACAGAAAATGGTGAGAGAGGTACCTTCGGGCATTCTTGGCTTATATATCCTTAGCCCCTCCCCCACATGCAGATAAGGTCCACTAATAGGGTGGGAGGGGTAACTGATTCCCCCCTTGGCTCTTTGATGAACGTGAGAAGGAAGTGTGACTATAGCTTGCCGGTATAGTGGTCTGAGCAAAAAGTATTTTACTTTTTATTTTGTCTGTGTGTATGAGTGAGAGATATACATGTTGGGCGAGGGGTATGAGGGTGCACCTGCCACCAACTGCTGGTGGAGGTCAAAGGAAAACTTTAGGAATCATTTCTGTCTTTACACTATGGGTTCTGGGATTGAACTCAGTTTAGCAGGCCTGTCCTACCAAACTTTCTTCAGGCTAGCCCTCTTATGCCCTTTTAATTATGATGCAGACAAATTTATTCCTTTTCCCTTTCGTTGCCTGTGCCACTGGTGTACAGTTCAAGAAAACACAATGAAATACCTAATTAATGTGTGTCCTAGTATATTTAAGGTTTTTATAGGTTTAAGATTTGTTTTGTGTTTAATCTCTTTTGAATTGATTTTTGTACATTGTGTAAACTATGAGCCTAACCTCATTGTTTTCCCTGTTTACATTCAATTCCCACATTAATAGCTCATGAAAGTAATAATCTCCCTATTTAATGATCATTGACTCTTTGTAGAAAAATAACCGTATTTCTAGGATACATTCCTGTGCTCTGCATTCATTTCATTAGTAGATGCATATGCTTTTATACTAGTGTCACACTTTTTGGTTATTGTGCTTGTGTAGCAATTTTAAAATGAAAAATGTAAGACTTCTAATTTTGCCTTTTTATTTCAAGGTTTTTTGACTGTCAGGGTTCTTCACTTAAGACATTTATATTGAAGTTATGCATTTCTGTATATACACAGAACAGACAAATAGTTGGTACTTTATTAGAGGAGATATTTAATTTGTTGAAAAGTTTGGTTAATATACTCAATTTAATGACAGTAAATCTCTAGTCCTGACTGTACAATGTCTTTGTCTGAATTTGTATTGTTTTCAATTTTGGGGATTCTTCCAGGTTTTCAGTGTACAAAATTTTTTGTTTTTTTTTTTTTTTACTTTTGTTTTTCTTCTGGTGCACAACATTTTTGTCTACTTAAGTGTACTTTTAATTATTTAATTCTTTTTGTGATATTGTAAATGAATATTTTCTTGATTTCCTTTTCAGGTGTTGGATAGTATAAAAAGTAACTGATTTTGTGTGTTAATTTTATATCCTATAACTTTCCTCATTTCCCTTATCATTGTTCTATGTTTCTTTCCCTGTCCTCTCAATTTGTATGTGTGTACACATTGTCCACATGCACTTTTTTGATTTTTTTGAGATGGGGTCTCCCTGTAGCCCCAGCTGGCCTGGAAATCACTAAGTCATTGTGTAGATCAAGCTGGTCTTTATTTCACAGAGATTCACCTGCCTTTCTCCCCCGCCCCCTGAGTACTGGGACAAAAGGTGTGCAGCACCATGCCTGACTACATGCATATTTTTAGGTCTTTCTACACATGTAAGATATTGTCATCTGCAAACAAGCATGATTTTATTTCGTTCTTTACTGTCTGGATTTTTAAATTTCTTTTTCTATTCTAGTTACACTGACAATTTATCCTAGTGTTATATTGAATAGAAAAGGTAAAAGTACATCTATTTGTCTAATTGCAGATCTGGGACTACAAGTTCTTAGTCTTTCATTATTGGGTCAGATGTTGGATATAGGACTATTTTGTGTTTTATTATATAGGTTTGATAACAGTATGAAATTTTCCTTCTATTTTTAGTTTATTGAAAAATTGCATAATAAAACATGAAAAATATTGTCAGATATTTTTTCTGTTCAACCGATAAGATCACAGATCCTGAATTTTCTTAACAAAATATATTGGATTAATTGATTTTGGATGATATTTGGTGCTTATATTCTAGAAATAAATCCTTCTTGCACTCGATATTTAGACCTATTGACATGTTGCTGAATGAATTTGATATTTTTCATTGAGGATTTTTACAAATGTTGAACAAGTTTAGTGTCTTATAGATTTTTTTTAATCTCTGTCTCTCGCTCTCTCTCCCTGCTTCTCTCGCTCTGTGTGTGTGTGTGTGTGTGTGTGTGTGTGTGTGTGTGTATCCGTGCATATGCAGGTGCATATGTGCCATGGCATGCATGTGCAGGTTAGAGAACAAATTCAGGGGTCAGTCTTAACCACCTACTTTATTTGAAACAGGGCCATTTCTTCGTGGCTGTATATGCCTGGTGAGCTTTCTGGAATACTCCCGTTGCTACCTCCCATATTTTAATAGGAACACTGTGTTTACATTGATACTATCACATCTGACTTTATGTGGATTCTGGTGATCCAAACTCAAGTCTTCATGCTTACATGTTAAGCACTTTATCTACTAACCACCTCCCCATCCCTCTTCAGTAGATTTCTTGTTGTGTGCCTTCTGGTTTTGCTATCCAAACATTATTAGTCTCATACAGTAGATTTGGGAGGTGCTTGAAGAAAGATGTATGTAACCTGTTCTTCCTAAATTTCAAATGTTGTGGAGATACTGATGTGATGAAAGCCTTAAGAGGTAAGAGATTATGGAAGCTAATTAGTTCATGAGTGCTCCACCAACACAAAATATTAGTAGTGTCTTATAGCAGTGAGTTAGGCCTATATCACTATGTTAGTTTTTCACAAGAGGAAGAGCTATTTTAAATGTCTACCACCTCATGTGCTATGCCCACTTCCAGATGTGCCTAGTTCCCTTTCTGTTTCTTGATTATGTTGTAATGTAGTCCGAGGGTCCTTGCCAGAAAGCTTGCATTATATTTACTACATCCCATCATCAGAATTATGGTGGAAATAAAGCTCTACTTTTCATATATTATCTTGCAATAGGCATTACATTGTAGAAAGAACTAAGCAAGGACAGCTGCTAATTTTCTCCCTTAAATGTTTTTTAACTGTCTTTGAAAGCGATTCCCTACTTTTCTTTATAAGGAAGATTTTTGCATTGTTAGCTCAGTCTTCAATGTTAGAGGATTGAGACTGGGGAGACTGCTCAGTGGATAAGGTAGATGCTGCACAAGGACGTCGGTTTAGATTCCAGGACCCATGTAAAAAGCCAGTCATGGTTTGACTTACCTGTAACCCCAGCACTGTGGCGGACAGAGACAAGAGGATCTCTGGGGTTTGCTTGTCACCAGCCTAGCTCCAGGTTCAGTAAGAGACCTTGTCTCAAGAGAGTAAGGTAGAGAGTGGTACAGCAGAACACCCAATGTTATCCTATGTCCTCTGCATGTGCACATATGCACTCACATGTGAATACAGCACACACAAACACACATACACACACAAATTTATATGTCTGTTCAGATTTTCTACTTCTTCATCACTCAATATTTGTTGGTTGTAATTTTCTAGACCGATATCCGTCCCCTCTAGCTAATGCTACTTGTTTTATAATTCTCCACAGTATTCCACTATTATCCACTGAAAGTCTGTAAATTCAGTGGTTATGATCTTTCATTTTTAATACTTTATTTGACTATTTAATCTAGCTTTTAAACCATCTAGGTAAAAAGTTTCATCAGTTTTGTTGATCATTTAATAGAAAACCAAGTCTTGGTTTCAATGACTTGATACATTCCTTCTCTTTCTGTCATACACTCACTGTAATGTCCACTTTAATCTTTGCTACTTCTTACTGAGATTTGAGTCTACTTTGTTCTTTTCATAGATTCTTGAATTGTGAAGTTAGCTTTTCTCTTTTATCATTATTTTCTTGTGTGTGTGTGTGTGTGTGTGTGTGTGTGTGTGTGTGTGTGTGTGTGTGTGTGTGTGTATCCCCGCAAGTGTACAGATGTCCCAGAATGGGACATCAGATCCCCCTGTGACTTCAGATCCCCCTGTGACTTGAGCTTTTGGTGAAGCATCTGATATGGGTGTTCAGAATTGAATTTAGGTTCTCCGGAAGAGCAGAAAGTGCTTTTAACAACTGAGCCATCTCTCTAAGCCACACTTCCATTTTGTTTATTTGACAGGATTATAGGATTTTCTCATGCAATATAAGCATGTCTCAACCTCCATGGCCCCAGAACTATATGCATGTGCCAACATACCCATAGTAAAGTTACCTTAATGTGTTTTGTGCTTTATTATTTGTCTAAAATAAACACTATAAGCCATAGATAAATTTCCCTGCTAGCACTTCTTTCAGTGTTTTTCCTAAGTTTTAGTATGTTGTGATTGTGTTTTCACTTTCTTCAAGAAATTTAATTTTTTTTCTTTGTCACATTTGTTTAAGAATGTGTTACATTATTTGCGTGTATTTGTGGATTTTCTTTCCTTCTGCTGTTGATTCTCATTTCTTTCTGTCATAATCAGAAAACTGTTTATATGATTTCAATATTTAAAAAATTTCAAATTTCTTAAGATTTCTTTTGTGGCATAGCATATAGTTTATAATAGAGAATGTTATAGGCCTTCTTGAGAAAACTATGTAAGTACATGCTGTAGACTGATATGTTATGCAAATATGAATTAGCTCCCACTGATCTGTGATGTTTATTCAGTGTTTAGTATCTTTACTGATCTTCTGTACCACTGCGGAAAGCAGGATATTGTGTTTCTCATTATTCTGCCTTCAATTCTGCATTCATTATTGACAGTGAGGTTTTAAAGATTTACTATTTTCATCCTTCAACTCTGGCAACACTTTACTCATATATGCAGTGTAAATTTGCTATATATGTGTATATCTATATCTATATCTATATACAGATAGATAGATATACCATATAGTTTCTTTGTGTATTGACATGCTCTTCATTATATAATGTCCTCATTTAAAATTTTTTATAAAATTTGTTAGATGTCTATTTTGTCTTGCTAATTTTTTTCACTGTCTCCATGGAGGATGTCTGCATATTCTGTTACTTTCATACTATTTGTATACCTCGGTCTTACCTGGATAATTTTAGACAGAATTTAGTTCTGCAGTTCTTTTTTTGCCACTGAGTTATTAAGGTACATCCTCTGATTTTGGAGTTTATTATACTTAGGTAAAATTATGAATGACTGAACACATTTTAATTCAATCATTTCACTGTTTTCTTATAGCTCTTTTTTCCTTCTCACTGCTCTTACTGATTGTATGTGTGGGTATATTTTTTGTATAGAAATATATTTCAGTTCGTACTCATTTATTTATGTGTGTTCTTTATGTGTGTATATTTTTGTGGTTAGTATAATTAAAATAATTTATTTTAGTTTCAGTATAAAAAATAAGCAATACATTTACACCTCCACCATACAGTTTCATCTCTTTATGAAAAAAAAAAAAATATATAAATATTTGTGTACATAGTGGAAAAGTCTTAAACATAAATATAATAAACCACAAGTGATTCAGCAAATTTTCAATGATGCCCATATTTTTATTTTTCTGTATTGTTACTTCTATCACTCACCTTCATGTTTCCTTTTTCTTAGTTGTAATACAGCTCCCTTGTACATGATAATACCACTTTTCTTTCTTTCCCTTCGAAGTAAACAAGCTCACTAACCACATCAGCACAGACATACAAAGTCTTACTCAATGGTCTCTTGGGTTGGATACATGCTTTTATTCCCGCTTTCCCATGAATGTGTCTGTTAAACTATGTTATTCTCACTAAGGTTCTCATAAGTGATTCTTCTTGAGTTTTAGAAGTTCTACTATATTCTGCAGCACACAATCACTTATACATAAGAACCCCAGGTCTTCACAAATCTTGCGGCTCTAATGCAACACATTGCCTGTCATTCTTTTTGCAGATGTTAATATGAAATTCAATGTGCCACCATTCCTACTACTGCCCTGAATCAAGATATACAATACAGAAATCTCAGCTTCACATAGTCTCCAGACAAGCTAAACATTAGCACTCATGTTCCACTAATTTCCTTTGAAGATTAGTATGAATCTTCTTGAGGGCTTCCTCCTAAATTCACTGTGTTGCACCCCAGAGTTGGTGGACAAACCTCTGAAACGGTCATGTAATTTCCATTACTGTAAAGTGCTGATTTTTCACTGTTAGGATTTTCTTGCTAGTTGTTGCTTATTACTGGTGTCTAGGGTTCTTACAAAGCTACTTTTACACGTAGATTTTTATTTAGGCTTTTCGGGTTTCTGTAAGGGAACAAAGCTCTCTAAGCCTAGAGCTACCCAGTGCTTCTTCTTGCTAGCATCACCTCTGCAAAGCAGGATTGTTGTCATTAGGAAATATTAATTTGCACCATGTGCTTTTACTCCTGTTGAAAAAAACGTGCTTTTCTTTGTTATATTTATGTTTAAGATTTTTCCACTATGTACACTTAGTGTTAGTTATATTAATGTACATTTTAGTTGATATAACTTTCTAATTCACTGAACAATTTAACTGCTGTAAATTCTGTTTCAGCTGTTTGTTTTTGTAAAAATGCCCATTGTACTTAATGTTTATTTATCCACACCAGATTTGCCATTGGCAATATATAATATGCTTCCTTATTCACTATTTTACTCACAAATATTGAGGTTTCTTATGCTGTATCAATTTAATATTTAATCCTATGGTGGTATTTCTTGTCAGAGGTTAAGACTAACAGTGTGTGGCTGTTTTGTATAAGTGTACATATGTGTGTGCATCCTCTGTGCTTGTTTGAAAAGATGTTCTGAGAGGGACAGAGGAGAAAATACAGACCCGCTATTGTATTAGTATTTCCTGGGAAGACTCAAGGGAATGTCTAATCACTGGAGATGGGCAACGAGAAGAAACCAAAGTCCAACTCAAAGATAGTGATTTTATTGGGCTTTCTCATAGAGCACATATGGGGGGTTACTTACAGTAGCTTGAGAGACCCCAAAAGAACTGTATCATCACAAAGTCCTACCTCATCATGAATGGCAGCCTCATAGAAGCTGCATCATAGAGTCCCGCTTTTAATTATCCATCCACCTTCTATATATAGTCCAGTATCTCTCAAGATTGCTTTCACCTGGTAGAGGATAGGAAGGAGTAATAGCTCGAATTCCAAGTAAGGGTTTCCTGACCATCCCTAGGGAGTGTCAGTGCCTCCATTACCATTGTCATTGACTTGGTTGCCAATATGTTCTGTTCTAGTTGCCATGGCTATGGGGCAAAATCCAAGAATGTTATCTTGTTATAGCCAGAGAGAAACACTGTCATGAAATGCCTACTAGTGCAGTAGTCTACATATATTTGAACGAAACTCAGGAATATCAAAATCAGATTTGGGGCCCTTACTTCCTCAAAGGCAATACATTGATTCCAGGAAAGGCAGAAAAATATCTAAATATTAAGCTAATATGTCAGTCATGTCAGAAAGCTAAAGAATAAATGATCCTAAGAGAATGTTAAGAAATAAGTTTGAGTAAATAGGAAAGACCAAACATAAACAAATGTGTACATATATGTATATGTATATAATCAGCAACACAGTCATACAGTATAAAACTCAAAGATGATAAATTTATTTAAATTTTCCTAAAGTTTTCCATTTTCAGAGCTGAGGTAAATCTCATATATACTTAACTTTGGTAATTAATTGATTTATTTTAAAACTTCTAAAGCAATTAAAACTACTGAAGTTTATAAGTACCTTAATTATAGAATCAAAAAAATAGTGGAGAAAAACTATGTTATAATAAAGCTAAAAAACAAAATCTATGGGGCTGGAGAGATGGCTCAAGGGTTCGGAGGACTTGCTGTTTTCACAGCCGACCTGAGATTGGTTCCCAGCTTCCACATGGTGGCTAAAAACCATCTGTAACTCCAGTTGTAGGGACCTGAGAACCCCTTTTGATCTCCAAGGGTATTGCATCATATTGAACTTACGGACATGCAGTTAATATACTCATATGCATAGAATAAAAATAATATATAAAAACAAAATGTAAGAAATAACACACTGTGGGAATAACGTCTAAATCTGCTGCCTATTACAAATTGAAGTTTTGCATAAACTTGTAACCAAGTTAATCATATACTGTGTAGTCAGACTGTTTACATCAAAGTTGCCTTCAAGAGAACAAAGTAAAGAATCTTAATAGGCCTTGAAATACTCAAGAAATAATTTATGAACTAAGCTAAACTTATAACTCTAATCTTAAACAATCTTCCCTATGTCTCCCTTGTGAGATATTCCCTATGTCTCCCTCTCTTACTGGCTCTTATCCAGAAAAGCACATTTCCCTGTATATGATATGATAATTAAATCTAATGTTATCACTGAAAACAATAACAAAGCAATGATAATCCACAAAGAACATTGCAAGTAGCATGTAGACATAGGGTGATAACATCAGCTTTTGATTTTGTGTGATGTTCTTTGGTAAGTAGGGGTCAGAAAAAGCAACATTTTCCCTCGCAAAACTCTGGTTAAAGCTTCTTTTAGACAGTTTCGCATTCCTTTCCAATACCATGCTTGATGTGCTGTCCAATGAATATAGAGGACACCCTTTTTTGGAGGAAGAGCAGTTATCAAAGAAAACAATACACTTCAAAATAGATTCATGCACTCTTGGTCAAACAACTCAAAGTTGATTTTTCTTTTATGAGGCACTACTGTAGCACACTTTATAAAATGAATCTGGTATTAAATGTTTGAATTTTTAGGATCATAGAAGCTCTGATGTATACACTACACTGTCAACGTTGAAGACAACAACATAGACAAAAGACAAAATGGATATTGCTTCATAACAGCATTTTATTTACAAACAGAAAGGATGCTTATATTTTTCTCACATGCTATAATTTGTTGACAGTTGGAAAAGGAACCAAAATATTAAAAGGAATATACATTCTGTACAATGAATTTGCAACAACTACTATAAAGTAGTTGATTTAAACTCAGATGTCAAAAAGAGTATGACATATAAATAAATTGCATACTTCATTTTTAAATATAAACATAAATTACTTCAGAAAAGGTAGTGAGACCTTCATTAAATACTGATACTGAAAGATTTGTGAGACAGATGGGAACATCATATACTTTCCTGTGTTCTGTTTTTTTTTTTTTTTCGTTTCTGGAGCTGAGGACTGAACCCAGGGCCTTGCACTTGCTAGGCAAGCACTCTACCACTGAGCTAAATCCCCAACCCTTGTCATGTGTTCTTATGAAGCTTCTGTTCAGTCAGTATATTCTGCATAGACAGTGTATGGTCCTTGAGCCAACATTGCCCTTTAGAGTAGTGCCATATCGCTTAGGAACAGGAATGCCTTAGTGTGTCTTCTGTAGTTAGTACATGATTGTGAGACTTTTTTGGGAAGTCTGGAAGTTGCAACAAGTATGGGAGATTTCAGAGCATAGAAACTACAATTATTTGCCAATTTGACTCCCGTTACTGGGAGGCCACTGAGGTCTCGAAGATCAACTCCTTGCTGCACTATGGAGCTCTATTATCTTCGAAGTCTTCGTCTACAGTTCCAGTGAGCTGATTTTAATGAAAAGAATCTCTGAAAATAGAAACTAATGGTACACACTACTTCCCCTATCACAGAAGCTAATGTTTAGATTAACTACATGCACTATCCTCCTTTTTCATATATACTTTCTGAAATTCTCCCACTCTCACTTATAACCTTGGCAGGTCTTTGCTTTCTTGACACTTTGAGTAAAACTCTAATTCCTATAATGTTTTATGTTCATAACCATGCCATTCTAAACTTTGTATAATTGCAGAACATACTTTGATACAGTAGTAAATAGAAATTTGTGAGGTGATGAGTTTTGTCAACTTGACGCAACCTAGAAACAGTTGGAAAGAGAGCCTCAATATGGGATCGTCTACATCAGGTTTGCTTGTGGGCATGTATTGAAGTATTGTCTTGGGTGCATTCAGTGATGTAGGAAGACGCTGATGGAAAGTGAGTACTACCTTCTGATGGTGGCCCACATAAAATGGCATGGAAGAAGGAAAGCTTTTTCCTTCTTTTCCTCCCTCGGCCTCCACACACACTTGAAAGTTTATGGACTCTGTTGCTGCTGATGATGATAAGGATCCAATCACTGATACTAGAACCTGCTTCTTTCCTTACCTTTCCAGCATGGACTGAAGTCTAGTGGCTCTCCATGAATCCTCCAGTTCTTTGATGCCAGATTTGGACTTCTGAACCTCCCAGCCTGTGAAATGAGTAACTGCTGAGTTCTTGGCCTCTGTAGTATAAACTCCAACCACATCATTTAAATCAATTTAATAAATTCCCTTTTAGTACACATTCATGATGTCTGTCCTGTTCCTCTAGAGAAACCTGGTTATTTTAATATGCAAATATATCACCTTGATTCTGAACGTATTTATCTCCATATCCATTTTTTGAAATCAACCTTATTATATACTATTGGCCAAAATAGTAAATAATTGTCAGTATGGTGACTCCTATTTGTTCCTGAGCACAAGAAATGCAAAGACAAGTGGAGGCAGCCATCGACATTTCAATGAGAATTTTACTGAATCTCCCTTTGAGATCTTTGATTTTCACACCTCCCAGTCCGCATTACAATAATGGGTGTTTGGGAGTGAAAGTCAGTATGGTCGCTCCTGTTTCTAACTTTTTTGTTATACTGAGTTCAAGTATCCATTATATGAGACAAATAGCATCACATAGAAGTCTATGATTTAATAAATATGCAGTGTCTTGAAAAGTAATATCTAATTCTTCAGAACATTGCCTCTGAGCTAGCACATCAATTTCACATTTAGAACAATCCAATGTTTTATGGAACCAGTTGCTCTGCTGATGCAGAATGTTCAACACTAGACCATCCCACAATCATTGATCTCTTCCCTATCCTCCTTTACACAGGTCAAATTTCTGCTGAATCTAAGTATAAATTGATTAGTGGGACATTAGCAAGGACTCATGCCTTTTTAATGGGGCAATTGCCCATGGCTTCTTGATCATCTACACTAACTATAGACCTCAGTTATTTATCCATATATTTTCTCCCTAAGGACTGCTGTAATGACTACCTCCTCAATTGCATGAGAATTAGGGCTCTTGATGGTCACTCTGACTTTAATGATCATTATGGTAATATTGGTCTTCTGTCTTTCAGATGTCTTAACAACACATTTCTAACAATCTTCAAAAATAGTGATTTTCTTTGTCTTTCTAATGAATCATTCCAGCATACCTATTTCTCTCATCTCTTTTACATCCTCCACAGCCATCCACAGAAATTTATGAATTAACAGTTTTTTATTTCCTGAATTGAAAGTGCCACTGCTGAAAGGAATATTATGAAAGATCTTCAGCTATTTTGTTCAATCCTATGTCAATAAAATCTTGCTTATATCATCTTACTTTTCCATGTTATTTCTTCAAATCATCTCAAAGTGCACTCTTTGTGTTATTTCCCTAGCTTCTGCAAGTGCATACTAAATAGGTGAAATAAATCTCTGGTTTTGTTGCCTCTTCACTTTGTTAGCCAAGATAAGCATATGCACACCTAAATACGGTTGATAATAAATATTACTTGTCAGTCAGGTAAGATGTGGCCTGCTGTGATTTTTCTAAGAGAGAGAATTCTGCAGCATCCATTAGAACAGTATAAATCCTAGCCTAATAAGAAAGGAAAAGTCACTTCCATAGCTCATTCCCCAATGCATGCTTAGGTGGGCTATTATACGGTAAACAGAAAGCAGATGACTTTGTCTCAGCTTCCAGGATGACAAGATTCCCCTGTTAGTGTCTTGACCTTCACAAAACAGACAAGGAAGAAGTTTAATGAAAGAATAAGGGCTAAGGGATTAAGATAATGAATTAGTGGAAAAACCAAATAGCTATCATGTTAGCATTCTAATATCTCTTGAATTTTGCAATTCTCACAGTTATATTTCCAGCCAATTACTCAGTTATGACTGACCTTCCATTAGCACAGTGATTGAGGTTTATTTCTTTATTATCTTCCAAGAACTCTGTGCTCGGCTATTACCTGCTTATTAAAATCCTATCATCTTTCATTATCCTTTTATAGGAGGTGAATATACTGTAATACTAGCCAGCAAAATAAATCACTATATGCACTGTTTCTTCTCCATGAATTTCAAGTACCAGAAAAGTAGTATTTGCCACAAAATTCTTCCCTATTGACTTACTTTCCTAAGCCATTGTGGGTGCAATTTTAGCAATTGGTATCCTGCCGAGATTATCCATGCCCCATTTGGTATAGTATAGCATCAACTTATGAATTGATAAATGGATAATTAAATCTAAATTCTTCTTATTAGGACATATTTTTTCAGGTAATTCTCTCCACTTCATTTTTTTTCTTATTTAATTTTTGCAAGTTTCACACTATATACATATAGTATATGTTATATATATTCAAATTTGTGATCTCCAAATGCCCTGTTGTGTGGTTTCATCCACTGTAGACTTCCAATATCCTCCCTCTCCCAGCAGCCATCAGTTGTCAGTAGTTCCCAGAACTGGCCAACATCCAGAGAATAAGAGGCTGCAGAGTATTTTCCCTGACTAGGACACCTATATCAAAGTTCTGCCTCCCAAGGCTCAGGGATCATTGTGGAATAGTGATCAGAAAGATCCTAAAAATCAGTGGTGGTGGATAAACATAAAGATTCAGAAGTGTCCAGACACCAGGGAAGTTACTCATATGAAATCACAGCAATGTTGACAACATGCATATGTCCCACAGATCCTCTGTACTATTTTTAAAAGACAAAATCATCATAAAAGCAGACACCAATCAAAAAGTGGTTAAAAGAGAACCCTGCTCCCATTAACAGTTCTCCATTTATCACCATCCCACTCCCAAGCTGAGACAATTTCTGTTTCTATTAACTTATTTTGAACCTTTCCTATAACTGGATGTATATACAATGTTATCTGTATGGGTGACATTTTTACTTAGTCTAATCTCCCTAAGATTTAACCGTAAGCCATATATTATGACTAGGGCTGAAAAATAATACATTAGATGAATATAAAATAAATTTGTCATATAGTCAGGTGATCACAGACAATTAGCATTTTCCAAATCTTAGTTGTTAATGGCACTACTATTAGGAGCAATATATAACACTTTTGTGTACACATATATTTTTACTTCTTTCAGATGTATACCTAAGAATAGACATGGTCAATTATAGAGCAAATCTATGATTAAATTTTTAAAAAAGACTTATTATTTTTAATTATGTTTATGAGTGCATGTCTATGTGAGTATGTGCATAGAACTGGTGCCCAAGGAGACCAGAAGAGGGTGCTGGATCACCTGAAGCTGAAGTTACAGCTTGTGAGCTGCCCAGTATGGGTACTGGGAACTGAATTCGGGTCCTCTGGCAGAGCAGCAGGATCTCTTAACCTCAGAGTCTCTCTCCAGCCCCTTAAAAATATTTTTAAAGAAAGGAAATTCTAATTGAGGATAAATTGCTATATGCCTTAGAGAAAATTCCATGTTATCTGTGCAATATTTCAGTGATTTTAAAACATATTTGTTTTCCAGTATGTCATGGGACATGCAGCTGTATTATGCTGATAAAAGTTAAATTTAAGAAGGTTTTGGTTTTTTTTGTGGGGGAAGGCAGGTGGCAACTTACCATATTATTTTAGCTGAAATATTCATGTTTCAGGAATACACTATATGTATAAGTTTACATAATGCCTTTATCTGTTAGAGACAATTATTTTTGGGGTTTTTTATTGAATTTTTATGATTTTCATACAATGTAGTTTGATGACATTTATATCTGCTCCCCTCTCTGCACCTTTCACCACTGCCCCCTGCCCAATTTAATGAATTTGCAAATATATATATATTTAAAACCGTGTGTGTGTGTGTGTGTGTGTGTGTGTGTGTGTGTGTGTGATCTCTAGAGTATGATTTGTGTCCCCAAATGTTGCTCAGTGTGGATCCATCTACTGGACCCACCAAGAGTCCCAACACTGTAAGACAGTGTCTCTTCCCCAGCATCCATCAATTCCCAAAACTTCCTTAGGTTACGTTGAAATTTCTTACCCATTTCTCCATGACTATTCTGGGATTTTGTCCAATTTAAGCTTGCATATGACTACTGTATGCTGTCACCATTGCTGTGAGTTTGTACAAATAACTAACCAACTGTTTGGAAAACTCTGTTTCCTTGTGGTCATCCACCCCTCTAGCTCTCAAAATCTTCTGCCTCCTCTTCTACAATGATCTTGAGCCTTGGGAGGCAGGGCTTTGAAATAGCTGTTCTATCTAAGGATAAGTACACTGTGGCCCCTTGTTCTCTGCAAATAGCTAATTATGGGTATTTAAGTTAATCAACATTTGTTGCATAAGGATTCTTCTGGACATGCAAACTATCACTGTGCAATAGTGGCACTTTTATTTTGAGAGTAATCAATAACTGTTTAATTGGAATTAAGGCCTGCTTGGTGGAAGGGATCTCATGTGGTAATGTAAACATAGCCAAATACACATAGCTGGAGAGTTCACAGACCCTAGAGGAAAAATCTAGTTTTGCTACATTCATAGACCAATGTATTTTCTTACTTTATTCTAAATATGCATCCGCATATTTACAGACAAGTGTACTTTTTGCCCCTCATCAAAGAAGCTTCTTTTTGCAACATATGAAGACTCTTAAAGAATTCCAGAACTGCTGAAATGCAGAGAATAAGTGTCTGTGCTATGTTTATCTCTAATTGACATACCCTCAATGCAACCCCTACACTTAGGATGGATGCATCTATGATTAACTTTTGAGGAACTATGGACAATATTTCAAATGAGTATTCTAGATTACATTCTATAAGCAGTATCCAAGAAATCTATTTTCTCTATATCCTTGACAACATTTGTTATTATTTGAATTTTAAATTGTTAATATCTTACTGCTTGTGAAGTGGTGTTTTATCGTGGTTCATTTTGCATTTAGATGATGGCTAATGAAGATCACAGTCTTTTCTTGTGTTAATTAATCATGTGTATAATCATGGCAAAATTACTATTGAGATTTCTGGCCTATATTTTAAATATTCTCTATATTTATTTTTGTGTGAGGGTGGAACATGTGACATAACTCTTGTTTGGAGTCCAGTGACCACTTTCAGAATTCAGTTCGTTTCTCTTCTTTAACCATGCTGATTTCCAGGGATTGAAATTAGATTGTTAGGCTTTGTATCAAGTGACTTTATATATTAAACCATGTCACCAGCACAGATAATTCACCTGTTTTTAAAATTAATTATTTGTCTTTAAATTTTTAAATTGCAGAGTTCTGTATATAGTCTGGATACAAGCCATTGTCAGAAAAGGTTAATCCATGTGGTGGATTGTACTGACTCTATTTATGCTATTCTATAAAGAATAAATACTTCCTTAAAAATACACTTACTAATTCTTTGAGAATTTCATATGATGCATTTTGATCATATTCACCCTCAACTCCACTTCTTAACTTACCTCAGATCTACATCCACTCAACTACCCCCACAATTTCATGTCTGCTTTAAAATTTTTAATTCTTTATTTGTATCTAATAACAGACTAACTCCAATTTGTGCTGTCTATATGCTTATGAATGTGGGACTGTCCCTTGGATCATTTTTAACCTTCCAGGAACCACAACCTTAATGAAAATTGATTCTCAAACAGGAGCCATCAGTTATCCATAACTTCTTAGTATGGGGCAGGGCCCGTGAGCCTATTTCCCTCCATGTTGGAATGTTGAGTGGCTTGATCTTGTGAAGGTCTAGTGTGGGTAGCCACAGTTGTTGTGAATTCATGAGAACAGAACGTCTGCCATATTCAGAGATATTGTTTCAGTCTAATCCTCCCAACTTCAGCTCTCATGATCATTTTTTTACCATATCCATTATATTTACGTGATTGCTTTGTACATCACAAATTGTTTAATGCAAATTCACAATTCACATTTATACTAAGATTTGTATAACTTTAGCTCTAACATTTAGATTTTTTATATATTTGATGTACTTTTTGTATGTATTGTGATATATTTTATATAACATTTTTGTGTGTGCGTATATTGTTCCTGTGACACTATTTATTGGAAATAGCTTTCCCTCTATTGAATTCTCTTTGCAAGTCTGTAAATTTAAAAATTCAAGTATAGATTCTGAATACTATTCATCATTCAAATCTTAGTGCAAGTAGTACAGGATCTTGTATATACCAAAATGTCACATTTTGCAATTACTTAGCAAGTCCTTCACATTTTTCATTGTTTATAAGATTGTATTGAATTTTCAAGCTCCCTGAATCTCTTTATGAGCTTGAATAACTTCTGGTAAAAATGCAAATATTGAACTTCTGATAGGTGTTTTTGTGATCACATGTATTGTTTAGGGGAGTTACTGGCATCTTAACCATTTATAAATCTGATCGATCAACTTTTGAATTTGTGTGTGTGTGTGTGCATATATCATTTTACAGTGATGTATTGTGGGTTTTGGTTTATGAGTTAAGCCCCTTTCTGTGAAAAAGAAATTCTCATTGAAGTGTTTTATTGTATTTGATGCTATTGTAAATGTAATTGCTTTCTAAATTTCCTTACGTTTATGTATTAACCCTGGTACTTACAATCTTACCCCCCTCTTTTCTGCAATGGTCCCTGAGCCATAAGGTGGCTGGGGTTTAATATAGGAGTCCAAAGACGTACAATGTTATTCATATCTATATCTATATCATCTATATATATCTATATCTATCTATCTATATCTATATCTATATCTATATCTATATCTATATCTATATCTATATCTATATCTATATATCTATCTATCTATCTATCTATCTATCTATCTATACCTGTGTTGTGCTGTTGATTGGTGTGGTTATTAGGCTTTAAAACTGGAGTTGGACCTGGTATATGGAAATACATCCTATTGGTTTCTTCAGGCTCTATTGTAATGTGTACCATTTCATCTCTAAGTTTGTTGATGTTTGGGTCCTATTTCTCTCACTTTTGGTTCATTTGACTAAAGGTTTGTCAATCTTGTTAATCTTATTTTAGAAACAACTGTTTTATTGATTCTTTGTACTGTTTTCTTTTTTCTAGTTCATTAATTTTGGCCTTGTTTTTATTCATCTCTTTCCATCTACTATTTTTAGGTGTTGTTGATTCTTGGTTTTCCAAGGCCATCAGGTACATCATTAATTTATTTATAGAACATGTTTCTCATTTTCTCTTGTTGGCCTGTAATGCAATAAATTTTCTTCTTAGGACTGCCTTCGTTTTCATTGGTTTTGATATGGTGTATATTCATTGTCATTCCATTCTACTAATTTTTCATTTCTTTCTTGATTTCTTCCTTGATCTAGTAGTATATTGTTTAGTTTCTTAGAGTTTGTGCACTTTTTCTACTTTTATTGTTGCTGATATCTAGCTTTATTCATCTGTGGTCAGACATAATATATAATGATATTTCAATTTTCTTTATTTTGTAGAGACTTGCTTTGTGTCCTAATGTGTGTTCAATTTTGGTGAAAATATTTATAAGCTACTGAGAAGAAAGTGTATTCCAAGTTATTTGAGAATACACTTGAGTGTATTCAAGCCATCCATTTGAGTTTGGGTGTCATTTGGCTCCTCCAGTGTTTTTCTATTTAGTTTTTGTGTGGTTGACCTGTCTATTGGTGAAAGTGAGATACTGAAGTCACCTACTGTCACTATGTTGGTGACAATGTGAGATTCTAGATCTAATAATGTTTCTTTCATAAAATTGGTTACCCTTTGTGTGGTGCATATATGTTTAGGATTATAACATCTTCCTGGTGTATTTCTCCTTTAATGAGTATTAAGTGACTTTCCTTTTATCTTCTGACTTGTTTTAGTTGGAAGTCTACTTTGTCAAATGTTAGAATAGCTATGCCTGCTTGTTTCTTAGTTTCCTTCCTTGGAGTATCTTTTTCCATCCTTTTACTTTAAGATATTTTTGATCATTGTTGAAAAGGTGTGTTTCTTAGAGGCAGAAAATGGATATCTCCTGTTTTCTAATCAAATCAGCTACCATGTTACTTCTTGCTGGTGGTTGAGAACATTAATATTGAGAGTTATTATTAACCAATCGTTATTAGTTTCTGCTATGTTGGCATTGTACTACTGTATTCTTACCTGTCTTTTGATGGACTGGTCTGGGATAATCTATTTATTCTTTGTGTCCTACTGATAATGGTTAATCTTCTCTTCAGACTGAAATATGCCACTGAGTATTCACCCAAGTTGGTTTCAAGGACTCAACTTTCTTTAATCTGTTTTTAATCATAGAAAGTTTTCTTACAGCTGATAATTTCTGGGTTTAGTAGTCTCAGTTGGCCTCTGTTTTTTCATGACTTGTAGGACATGATTCTAAGCCTTTCTGGTTTCATAGTATCCATTTAAAAGTCAGTTATAATTGTTTCAGGCCTGCATTTATATGCTATTTGATTTTTCTCTCACCACTTTCAATAGCTTTTCTTTGCACTCTGTGTTTACAGTTTTCACTCCTATATGACTCAGATAAGAGTCATATAAGATATACATATTCTCATGCATGAGTGGATTTATTTTGTTGGATAATTGTATCTTTGTTTGCTTTTTCCCAAACTCATTAGGATATGTCGCAACTAAGTAATATTTGAGGTTCATTTTGGTGCCAGTTTATTTTGATTTGCAAATGGGACATAAATTTTGGTCTCAATTATGCTGGTGATATGTCTGCCTTTTGAGTTAAGGTTCCAGGGTTAGCTTTTCAGAGACCTGGAGCAGCAAGTTTGATTGTGTGGTTGGTAAATGAATAGGTTTGCCGATAGATCAGGCTGGGAGACCTCACAGGTCTTGGAGCACAGTGATCCTAAACCTGGGCTGATCTGAAAGCTGAGATGATGGATCACAGGTGGATATAAGAAGAGAAACTCACCACAGAATGTCTGGAAATACTTCCAGATCTGGGGGCACAAAGAGGTCCTAGCAGAGATGATGAGATGCAAAGAGTTTTAGCAAAGGGAGTTCTCACCATGACTATCTGGAAAAGTTTCCAAATCTGGATGGGTGGGGGGCTCCAGCGTCCTAGAAGAACTGTGATCTGAAAAACTGAATTTTATTTGGCTGCTAATAATATCTTAATTTTTAAACTTCTCTTTAGGCTTTCTATTCTCTTCCTGTTGAATTTTTAGTAGCATTTGTTTATTGGAATTTATTCCATAAGTCATATTACTTTTAATATATATTTACATGACATTTAGTTCTCTGTTTCATAATGTCGCCTCCATTACGTGGTTTTATAAAATTCATTTTCATTTCTTTTACCCAGAGTCTTGCTATTTAGCCCAGGCACTGGCCTCAAACTTGAGATCCTCCAGCCATAGTCTCCCATCCATTATACTAGAATTACAGGCATGTGCCATGATACCTAAGTGATTTTTAGCAATTTTAATATTCACTCTATTTTTGACATCTCTAAATATTTGTCAATTTTGTTGGCTGTATACATAAACCAACTGGAGGCTTTTCTATAATTTTTGCATTCTATAGTTCATGAACTACTGTTCTCATCACTATTATTTCATCACTTCTCTTTGCTTATGAGTTTTCAAGAGAAACTAAATTGAAGTTTTCTTTCTAAATGTTCAGGTTTTTTTCTCTGATTTCTTCTTAGAAATGTTTAGCTAGATCCCAAATGTTTTGATATGTTGTATAGTCATTAATATTGGCCTTAACATATCTCCTAAGTTCATTTGTGTTATCATTAGGAGACAGCAGTGTAGTTGCCTGTTGTTTACATTCCACATATTTGTGAACTACCAAATAGTAGTTTTTAATAAAATAATGGCATATAACTTATGAAAAGTCTGATAGTACTCTGCTGTCATCATGTAATATTATACAATAATTTCAGTCAACTTCAGTTTACTCCAATTTGTTACCTAGCACATAGTTTAATCTGGAAACTATAACAGGTTCACTAAACATACATATTATGCTAATGACAGGTAGGGTATTCTATAGGTGAACAACAATATCATAATTTATTCCTTCTTATTTTGTTTTATTTTCTTTCTACTTGCTTTTATATTGTTTATTATATTTCAACTTATTTTGTGTGATGGTATAGAATTCCAGCTCTCATATGATTTATGTTTGAATGGTCCATTTCTTCACAACCTCTTACAATTGAACTTTACACCATTTAAAATGAACATTTCAGTCAGGTAAATATAAATTAACAGCAACAACTTTACTTGATGAACTAAATAATATAAAAACTATATGCTATTACTGATGCAGAGCATATTTAAGCAATCATATATATCGACAAATTAGGAAACATTTTGATAACTTTGTAGAGTCATATAAAACATCTTATCTATAGTAGGTTATAACTGTGTTACTAATATACATGTTCCACTGAAAAGAACTTACTTTCATTTTCTTTAAATAAAAATATGAATCATACTCAATATTTTTCTGAGATCTGAGATGTTTAGTTTGTAGTAAACAATGTATTGAAATGGGTATATTTAAGTAGGTAATGCTTTTTTGTTTTACTTTTACCATATGATAATTAAACGTTTACTTATTTTGTTTCAGATTTTTTTATTATACAATATTAAGTATTTATTTTGTATGTATAAACATTTCGTATGCTTATACATATTTGTACAAGGTTATAAAGACATAATTTAAGGTTATATACCAATATATCACACTAGAATATCTTGAATAATAAAATTAATGGAATGAAGAGCATAGAGTGTCTATAATTCTCATAACAAATAAAAATAAAAACTCATCCACTCAATATAAAATTATACTTCAAACTATGATTATATTTATGAATATGCATATTTTATTAATTATTCAAATAAAAAACAGTAAACTAAAATTATGCTACATGTCCTGGCTAATAAGATTATATACATAAGAAGTAGCATGTGTCTTTCTTATATATATAAATAAGAAGGGAATAAAATAAGGGATGCTGTTATTTGTTCATCTAACAATATTTCAGTAATTAAATCATTTGAAATATTTTACTTTAATAATAAGAAGTTATGAACTTTAAGAATGTAGTCTAAAATAAAATTTTGGTAGACTTATACTGTTTATTTTTCATTTTCTAGATCAAATTCTTAAGTGAATTTTCTTAAAAAAGAAATTCAAATTGCATGGGTGATATATTACAATAGACACTAATAATTTTTGTAAAATATTTGCATTAATTAATCAATTTTACATTGTAAAATCAGGAAAATAATTTTCTGTTTCTGTAAGTGCTATGACCTTTTTTCTTACAGTCACTAGCATTGTTTTATGCGTAGATGTATTTATATTCAACAAATAATATGTGCTTAATATTTCATTTATCTGTTCAATATGCACATAGAAATGCCCAATAGAGATGGAAATTCTCAGAGTTGAATGTTAATCTCATTTTGATTTATGTGTTACATTTGTCATGGAATAATGCCACATTATAGAGATACCTGAACAAAAACAGCATGACTCAGCATTCATTAAAGACAAGTGTGGGGCCTGAACTATTCTGGGTACTTGTGCCTTCATATTGTTCCCAGAACTGTGTTCCCTGACAAAGCCCTTACTATCTATTTTCTTGAACCATAGATTGATTCATCATGAAATGGGGAAGGAAAAACAGAACCTTCTTATTAGGGTACTTTCCCTTTCTTATCCCTTCTGACCTAGAACAGCACACACCATCACAAACAGATATTATCAGTCTAATCACACATTTGCAAAATAAATGAATGGGATATCTATTGCTTTCAATGAATATTTGCTGTTTTCAGCTCTTGCTATGCTTACAACACACACACACACACACACACACACACACACAACACACACACACACAAACACACACGACCCTACATTAATGTGTCAAGGCAAGGAATGGTCATGAGGAATTAAAGTTGCATGTTTAGGTTACAAGAGGAACCCAAGGCCTAATAATCTTCTTTACATTATAAACAAGCTGAGAAGGTGCTAAATGATCTCAAACAAAAGATTACCTTTGGTTACAAAGGTAAGTAAATTCATTCCAATAATCTTTGAAGGTCGTTCTTTGTTTACTGACAGGTGTTCTGAACATGAACTATTTCTCCTTGAATTTTTTTGATCATTCAGTTACAAAGTATACATTTTAATATATTTGAAATTCATAGCTTCTACTTTATCTCTACTTGAAATGCATTGCTATAGTATTTTTATTAAATATTATGTTAATGTTATACCTTGAAATTGCTACATTTTTAAAGTAATTTGTCTCTATTTTCTCTTCCAGTTACATGTGTTCTGTCTGCTTGGTTGATCAAAGCATAAAAGACACTACAGAAGTATATTGAAAGTGTTTTCCAAAGTTTTATTAATGCATATAGTTATTGGTGTTTGTGTCTTTCATATAATAGTTCTTATTCAAATTAAGACACCTCCACATCTGTAACCCCTCTTAGACTCCCTCCACCAGATTTTATGCATTCTGTCATATATGTTAAGGCCTATCCAGTCAAGCATTTGTACCCAGATGTCCCTTGATGCAATTTCATCCACTGAACTCTTGTCAATCTAGAGTCACTCCCCTACAGAATATCAACTCTCCCTCACCCTATGGTAATCAGTTGCCAATGGTTTCTCAGCTAAGGTTGGGGCCTGCTTCCCATTTCCCGTTTTATGCTGAGTTTTTGTCTGGTTGAGTCAGCATGGTTCTTGTACATGCTGATCCCATAGTTGCAAGTTCATTTAAGTAAGTTCCCAGAAGCCTGAAAGCTTCTGTTTTTTTGTTCATATACCAACCCTGACTATTATAATCTTTCTGCTCCATTTTCTGCAATGGTTCCTGAGCTGTGGGTGGGTACGGTTTAATATTGGAGTCCTATCCCAAAACACACATTCTGAAGTCTTTTATTCTCTACACTTTGACCAGTTGCAGTCTTCTGTGGGCATTGTGCTCTGTCGTATGAGGAAGCTTCATTTGCGGAAGTTGAGGGATGTATTAGTATTTTCTCTACCCTTGTTCCACTATGTTCCATGAGCCTTAGGTGTAGAGGTTCCACTGTAGTGTGCCAGTTAGAACTGAGCTTTTCTCAAACAAATTCTCCGTCTGTTGCATAAAGAGGCTTTTTTGATGAGTGGTATACAGTATACTTGTCTGTGAATGTAAGGTTCCATATTTAGAATACAGTAAAGAACTTCATTTTCTAGAGACATGACAGAGATAGGATTTTCTCTAGGATGTATGATCTCTCCAGCCATATGTATTTGGCTATATTTACAGTGCCACCCATGCGTCCCCTCTCATTGAGAGGAATTTAATTCCAGTGTAGTCTTGAGCAAAAACAGTAATGTTCAACATTTTAAACTCATCATTCAACCCCCAATTCAAATGACAGTGCTCACTATGCCATTAATTATAACAAGAAAATTACACGTAATATATTCATTTTCCAATGTGGAAGAACATATCCTTAATATATGGATGGACATTGCACTAACTTTCTTTCAATTATTTGGAAATACTTAAATAAAAATGTTTATTAGTTTCTTCTATATGAAAAACATTTTATTGGCAGCCCAATATCTACTGGAGTTATTTATGTGAACAACATATTATACATGGTGTGTAACTATGCTTAAAATATTTTCTTTGAAATCAAATCAATATACCAAAGAAATTCTTCTTTGCTTCTTGGTACTGTGATAAACACCATGACCCAAACTAACTTGGAGAGGAAAGGAGTTGCTCATATATAACACTTTCACATAACAATTCATCTTCAAGGGAAGCCAAGGCCAGAAACATAAGGCAAGAACCTGTTTTTAATAACTGAAGCAGATCATGCAGAAATTCTGCTTACTGGCTTGCTGCTCTCACTTGCTCAGTTATCCTTTGAAAATAGGCTAGACCTATTTGCCTACGGATGGCAGAGCCCACCATGAACTGGTCATTTAAATACCAATTAGAAATTAAGAAAATGACTCAGAGACATGACCAAGGCCAATGTGATGGAGGAAACTCCTCAACTGAACTCCTCTCTTTCAAGGGGATTCTAATTTGTGACAGGTTGACCAAAACTAATCAACAAAATTTTCACCATGTCAACCTGACATACAAGCAAACCACTATTAAACTAAATCTATTCTTTCTTATTATCCCCAAAATCTCATGTTATTATCACAATAAAGAGCATAGTACAACCTTAAAAGCCCCAAAGCCTTTACAAAATTTGAACTCATTTGAGCTCACAGAAATGGTAATGGCATGCATAAGTGTCATGTTTGTTCAAGCCAGGCATAATCCCACTATAGACATGGGGAAGTTGGTAAGAAACCCTAACCTAATCTAAGGAACTTTTGCCAACCAGTGACTTTAGGGAAAAGGAGAGTCAGTCTCTTTTGAGAGTGTGACTCTTGATAGATTAAACAGGCTCCAGTGGATGAATCCACATAGAAGGACATTTGTGGCCAAATATTTGACTCTC
>NW_008331140.1:241633-253235 GCF_000622305.1 Nannospalax galili
ACAATCAAAATATTTTATGGAAGCTACAAAAATTTAATATAAAATGTAAAATTTAAAACCAAAGAAAACACTAAAAAATAATAAGGAAAGAGGTAGAAGAAAACACCCATTCACCCACATGCACATACATGTACACACACACACACACACACACACACACACACATACACACATACACATAAGTGTATTTTCCCTGGCATGGTGCTTCAGCACTGAAGTGAGTAAGTAAAATCTCTGTGACCATACAGAGTAAGACACTGCCTGGAAATAAACATCAAATTTGATGTTTTGGTTGTGAACCTGAGTCCTTAATGGATAAGACATCTCTCCATCCTAAATGCATTATTTAGAATCAAGAGCAAGAAATGGTAAATTGAAAGAATTAGTGAATCGGTTTTCTCTTGTCTTTTTTTTTTGTTGTTGTTGTTGGTGGTGGTGGTGTTTTTTGCTGTTGTTTTTTCCCATGTTGGATGTATGAGTTCCACTTTCTGAATATTGAAGTAATGGGAACCATTCCTACATTCTTGAGTACAATAAATAGAAAAAAAAAAGAAAGAAAAAAAGTGATGGGGTGATATGGGAGGCATTGGAAGGAGTGGGCAGGGATTTGATCAAAACACCTTATATGCATGCATGGAATTCTCAATAAAGAATTTTTTTAAAGTTAAAAAAAGTGCAATAAATATTTTCAACTTAGGGTAGTGATTGTGAGATTTCAGTTTCCTTTTTTATTCCATTTACCATTAGTGCAGCAGAGATTGGGCCCTGGATTCTGAATACATGTATCACATTAATCCAATTGGAAAAAGTGGTTTTTTGTTGTTCATAAATTTCTTTTGTCACCTGATATTTTCCCCCTTTTACTGATGTTTAAAATTTTGTCAAGTAATTTCATTATAGTGTTATTTAATAAGTAAGTTGTATTGCTTTGCATAAAATAAAGTATTTTTTAATTCAAACTGCTTGAAAGTAAAAAAAATTCTTTTTAAAATTGTGAAGTCTCATAACTGTGCACTCCTATTAAAAAACAAATTATTTTCTTATTTCAAAAGTGAAGAACTGAACACACTCAAGTAAAACAATTGCCTAGAAGTGTAGCTTATTGTCCAACATGTGGGACTCACTCCATAAACTTGGGCTCAGAAGGCTTGGACAGATCCTTTTCTCCAGCTCTTCCATCTGCAGCATACACATTTTACCTAGTGGGATAAGGCTGATCTGGTTGCTAGGCAATCACAGCTACGATTTAAGCACAGATGAATGAAATCACTGGTTCTCAATTCAAAATATCTCAGAAACGGCCCAGATACAGTCTTTGAAAGAATCATAAACTTCTGTCTGATACTGCATAAACCAGGCCTCCATTGTTTTCATTTCTGCCAGCAATCTAATCTTTCAATATGCCATAAAATACTCACTAAGCACTGAGTACTCAACCATTTTTTCTAGCCCAAATTTCCAGATGCTTCAGCAATCCTCCCATTACTAACATGGTCAGGTTCATCACAGCAGCACCTTACTTCTTGTACTCATTTCTGTCCTAGTTCATGTCTTACTGCTATGATAAAACATTGACAAAAGCCAACTTAGGGAGGAGAGGCATAGTTTGTCTTTGAGGGAAGCTATGGCTGGAACACAGAGAGAGAAATGGAAACTGAATCAATGGAGAATGCTGCTTACTGCCTTTCTGCTGTGGCTTAGTCAGTTACCTTACTTATACAGGCCAGGCACACCTTCCTAAGGATAGTACCACCCACAGTGAACTGGGCCCTTCTAAATAAATTAACAAGAAAATGCCTCGTAGACATGACTGAGGCGAGTCTGATTGAATCAATTCCTCATTTGAGATTACTTCTTCCCAGGTTTCTCTAGTTTGTCTCAAGTTTACAAAAACTAATCAGCACTAAATACTCATATATATTGTAGCACTAGTCATAATAACAAAAATATGGAAATAGTCTTGTTATACATCAAGAGATGGGTAGATAAACAAAATATGTTACATACACATAATGGAGTTTTGTTTCACTATGATTGAAAAGGCGACACTTGAAGGAAAATAGATAGCAATGTAGTCACTTATGTTAAGCGAAATAAGCTAGATAAAGGCACTAGTTGTTTACATTCATAGATGTAATGTAAAGCTGTCAACTTGAATGTAAAATATTGATTGATAGGCATTGGAAAAGGTATAGGAAAGGAGATATTGGATGAAATAGATGCCATTTCTTCAATAATAATATATATACAAATAGCATAATGTTTGATATACACAATTATTAATTTTTAAAATTTATATACACAACTGTTAATGTTAGTCAAAATTAAAAATAAAAGAAGATAAATACATTATGTTCTTTAAACAATAAAAACTAAATTTTTATCTTAAAGGAAACTATTTCCATCCACATGCACTCATACCAAATTAAAAACATTATTTGGAGATTTTAGTATTCCATTCTATATTTAATAAAAAAATGCAGCAAATTAATAAAGGTGTAATAATGTCAGCAAGAATATCAGGTAAATTGATGTAAACAATCGAGAAAAAAAAACACCCAACATGAAGAAACTGATCTTTTCTGATTAGATTGAACTGTCTTCAAGGTAATTTACTATGCAATGAAAAACAAGTCTGTGTAAATGAGAACAGAACCTTACAAAATCTTCCTCCCAGATACGAGTATATGTCATTAAATTCATAACTTGAGGGATGTTCACAAACTATGGCCTATGCACTTATAGCTGAAAATAATAGCTAAGGAAAAGTAAACAGAAGAAATAAAGCTAAGAAATACATAAAATATACTAAGGTCAATTGTTCCTTTGATCAGAACGAAGTAACTATCTTTATCATGTCTGATTAGTTTTAGTTTGAAATCAATTTCAGCAGATACTAGAATTGCAAATACTTCTTGTTTCTTAGTGCCATTTGCTTCAAATATTTTTTTTCTATCCTTTCACCTTATGGCTGTCCTATCCTTGCAGATGAGATGAGCTTCTTGCAGACAACACAAGGGGAGATTTTGTTTCTTAATCCATTCAACAAACCTTTGAACTCTTTTTCACTGGAAAGTTCAGGCCATTGATATTTAGAATATTATTGAAAGATGTGTATTGGTTGATGTATTTTTAATTTCTGTTTGCATTCTTGGTCTAATTTTGTGTTTCCACCATTATATCTTCATTAGCTGCTTTCTAATGTCTCTTGGTTTGGTTATAGTCATTCCTTTCTTCAGTACTCAGTATTGCTTTAAGTATTCTCTGAAGGCCTGATTTGGTAGACATAAATATTTTCAGCTGTTCATGTCATGAAAGCACCCAATTTTATATAAACAGTATGACAAATGACTTTAGAAGACAGATAACCACAAATCTGTAATAGTAGGGGACTTCAATACCCCACTAGTTCCAATAGTGAGCTGGAGGGATGGCTATAGTGTCAACTTGACACACCTGGGTAGAGAGAGCCTTAATTGTGGACTTGCCTCCATTGGAATGACCTGTGGCTATGTCTGTGGGCCATCTTCTTGATTATTGAGTGATGTGGGAGGGCCCAGCCCAAGGTGGATGTTGCCACCCCGGGCAGGTGGGCTTATCTTATATAAGAAAGAAGGTTAAGCATGGGTAAGGGTAGTAAGCCAGTAATCAGCATTCCCCCATGGCCTGTGATCTAGCTCCTGCCTCCAGATTCATGCCCTGGGTTCCTACTTTGGGCTCCAAGTTATGAACTGTGACCTGGAAGATAGAAGACGAATAAACCCTTTCCTCCCCAAGTTGGTAATGATCAGAGTGTTTTGTCACAGCAATGGAGAAGCAAACTAGGACAGAAATTTGTACCAGAGAGTGGGGTATTGCTGTGATAAACCTGACGTTGGAGGATTGTGGAAGTGTTTGGAACTTTGGGCTGGAAAGGTAATTGAGTGCTCAGAGTTTGTGGCTGTGTAGCTTAGAACATTTATGCTGAAAGAGTTGTGAACAATTGAGGCCTGGCTTGTGAAGCTTCAAAGGGAAGCAGAGACTATCAGGGCTGTTTATGTGATATTTTGAGTTGAGAATTGAATCTGTGGTTCTGGTTGGCTGGGGCTGAAGTATCAGCTGTAATTAAGAAGAGACCAGAACCTGAAGTAAATTCTTTGCTTTACTGGGACAACTGATGCTGTTTAGTTGGGGCTGAAAAATCAGCTGTAAGTAACAAGAGATCAGCATCATTGTGGCGAAATCTTCTATGAAGTATTTCCTCAGGGTCCACACGCAAAAACTGTGGTCTGGAGGAGGCCGAGCCTCCATTTCTAGCTGGAAGCAGGACTTGGTAATGTGTAAGATTCTCCTCGTGGTTCTGGTGTTGAAGGTGTGAAGGGGTCACAGAGAGAAGCTGAGGCTTGGCACTCTGAGAGGCCAGGAAAGGCCATAGTTGAAAGTGCAGCTTTAGTTACAGTGAAGACCCCAGGACTGAAAGGGTCATGGAGAGAATTTGAGGCTTCGCACACAAAGAGGCAAGAAGAGGCCATTAGTGAAGGTGTAGCCTCAGTTTCAGTGGAGACCCCAGCTTTTTGGAGATGCCAGGACTATGGAATGACCACCAAGGACAACAGTATATGTGGAATGGAGCTGGCCAGGGTCTATGAGATGAGCTGTGTTTGCTGTGGACAGTAGAGTCAGAGAATTGGAGCTGCCAGAACCCTTTGGAGCCCAGAAGATAATGAGTGAATCCCAGATGTCCAGGCTTGTGCTACTTTGCAGGACTTAGGTTTTGCTTAGGTGTGCCCGATTCTTCCCTTTGAAATAAGACAGTACTTGTTTTGGGTTTTACAGGAGCCAAAAGTTAGGAGACTTTTAAGAGACTGTGAACTTTTAAGTGTTTGGATTTTGTAATGACTGTGGGGCTTTTAAGGTTGTACTGTCTTGTGATATTAATGTTAACATATCTTGGGGGCAAGAATCAGAAAAGTTGTGGTTTCATAATGATGTGTTTATGTGTCAACTTGACAGGGGGTCAATTGTGCTGGATAGCTTTAGTGTCAACTTGACACACCTGGGTAGAGGGAGCCTCAATTGTGGAATTTCCTACATTGGACTGGCCTGTAGCCATGTCTGTGGGAATCTTTTTAATTATTGAGTGATGTGGGAGGGCCCAACCCACTGTGTTGTGCCACCCCTGGGCAGATGGACCTATGTTATATAAGAAAGCAGGTTTGACATGGGCCAGGGGAGCAAGCCAGTAAACAGTGTTCCTCCATGGCCTGTGTTCCAGCTCCTGCCTCCAGATTCCTGCCCTGAGTTCTTACCTTGGGCTCCCTGAGGAACTGTGTCCTGGGAGATGTAAAACAAATAAACACTTTCCTCCCCAAGTTGGTACTGGTCAGAGTGTTTTGTCACAGCAATGGAGAAACAAACTAGGACAAATAGACAGGTAAACAGGACAAAGAATAAACAGACAGACATCTGAATAAATGATGCCATACATCAAATGGATCTAACAATCTACCGAATATTACAACCAAACACCAAAGAATACACTGCATTCAGAAGCCCATGGTAGTTTCTCTAAAATTGACCACATACTTGGGAACAAAACAAGCATCAACAGTTACAAAAACAATTGAAATAATTCTATGTATTCTATTAGACCAAAGTCAATAAGATTTCAAAAAACACAAAAAATACTCCATTAACTTCATGACCTCATGGAGATTAAACAACACACTCACAAATGATGACTGGATCAAGGAAGAAATTAAGAAAGAAATAGAAGTATTGCTGGAACTAAATGAGTGGGATAATACAATGCAAAAACACTCTGGGACACTATAAATACATTCCTAAGAGGGAACTTTATACCTTTATGTGCCTACAGTAAAAGTCAGAAAGAGCACAAATAAATTACTTACCATTGCAACTCAAGACTCTGGAAAGGCAAGAACAAGTGAAACACAATTCAAGCATATGAGAAAAAGTAATAAAAATCAGAGCAGGAATTAATGAAATAGAAACAAAGAAAATAATTGAAAGAATAAATGAATCTAAGAACTACTTCTTTGAAAAGAAAACAAGGTATACATACACTTAGTCATGCTAATGAAAAGAAAGAGAGAACAAATCCACATTATCAAAATCAGAGATGAGAGAGGAAACATCACAATAGACACCAAGAAGACCTAGAATATTATAAGGGACTACTTTAAAAACCTATATGCCACTAAATTTGAAAACCTATAAGAAATGGATGACTATCTAAATTCATGGGAACCACCAAAGCTAAACCAAGAAGAAATCAACAGCTTAAGTAGAACCCAACAAATGAGGAAATTGAAACAACCATATCAAACCTCTCAACTAAAAAACACCCAGGGTGCAGATGGATTCACACCAGATTTCTTCCAGACATTAAAAGAGATCTACAACCAATACTATTTAAATTATTCAAAAAGATAAAACAAAGGGAGAACTCCCAAATTCTTCCTGTGAAGCCAACATCACTCTGCAACCAAAACTAGATAAATATACAACCAATAACACAATATACCCATATCCTTAATGAATATAGATGCAAAAGTTCTCAACAAAAAACTCACAAACTCCATACAGACACACTTCAAAAAGATCATCCACCATGATTAAGTGGGCTTTATTCCAGAGATGCAGGAATGGTTCACTATACATAAATCAATAAATGTTATAAATCATATAAATGGACTCAAAAACAAAAAAAATTCACAAGATTACCCCCATAGATGCAGAAACAGCCTTTGACAAAATCCAATATGTATGAATGTTAAAAATCCTAGAGGGAATTGGATCTGAGTGAACATACCTCAACATAATTAAATTAAAGGTATATACAGCAAACCAATGGCCAATATCATTTTAAATGAGGAAAAACTGGAAGCATTCCCGTTAAGGCTGTCTACTATCTCCACTCCTTTTTAATATAGTCCTTGAAACACTTGCTGGAACAATGAAACAAGAAAAGAAAATTAAAGAAGTACTAATAGGAAAAGAAGAGATCATGTTATCTCTATTTGCAGAATATATGATATTTTACATAAGATAGCCCCCAAATTCCACCAGAAATAATAAAATCTTCCAGCAAATTGGCAGGTTACAGATAAAACTACAAAAAATCAGTAGCCTTTCTATGTTCCAATAACAATTAATCAGAGAAATGGTAAATGGAAGCCCCCCCATTCACAATAGTGTCAAAAAATAAAATACATAGTAATAAACTTGACCAAAGACCTTAAAGATCTTCACAATGAAAATTTTAAATCTTTTAAAAGATTGAGGAAGACACTAGGAAATGAAAGGACCTCTCATGCTCATGGATTATAAGAATAAATATTGGGATGGTGACCATTCTACCAAAAGCAATCTATAAATTCAGTGCAATCCCAAACAAAATCCCCAGGACATTCTTCCTAAAATTTGTATGTAATCAGAAAAGACCCAAGATAAATAAAGCAATCCTGAGTACAAAGAGTAACGCTTGGGAAATTACCATACCCCATCTCAAATTATATTACAGAGCTATAGTCAGAAAACAACATGATACTAGCACAAAAACATACACATAGATCAATGGAACAAAACTGATGACCCAAACATTACTGCATGTAATTTTAGTCAACTGATACTTGACAAAGTTCCCAAGAACACAAACTGGAGAAAAGACAGCATCTTCTGGAAATGGTGCTGGCAAAACTGGATCTCCACCTGTAGAAGAAAGAAACTAAACCATTATCTTTCACCTTGCACAAAAAAGCAACTCCAATGTGAAACCTGAATCACTGAAACTATTAGAAGCAAACATAGAGAATAAACTATAAGATAAAGGTGTAGGACTTTCTATATCAGTTGCTCAGCAATTAAGGTCAACAGTTAAAAAGTGTGACCTCTTTAAGCTAAAAAGCTTCTGTAAAACAAAAGAAACAACCAAGGAAGTAAAGAGAAAACCCACAGTGTGAGAGGAAATCTTCACCAACAACATGTCTGACAGAGGTTTAAAATCCAGGATATATAAAGAACTCAAAAAACAAAGAATCAAGAAACAAATGACCTTATTAAAAGATGGCCTGAGATGCTGAACAGAGTTCTCAAAAGAATAGGATACTATGCAAGCTGCTAAGGGAGAACATCAACTGATCTAAACCCAATGGTAAGTCCTAATAACTATAACAATGGCTGCCAGAGAAAACTACTCTGTGGAAGTAGTAGCACTTTTATCTTAGGGGTAATCACCAGCTTACCTAGTTGGACGCATACCCCACTCAGTGGGAAGAAACTCATTTGGGGTATGGTAAACATAGCCAAATACACACGGCTGGAGATGTCACAGAACTTAGAGAAAACCACAAGGTTGTCAAATCCGTAGACAAACATAATTTTTTTAATATGCTAAATATTGAGCCTTATGTTTACAGACACATATACAAGTCACCACTCATCAAAGGTGCTTCTTTTGAAGCAAATAGAGACTGTTATGGGATTCTACAACTGGTCACACACATCGAAAAAGTGTCTGTGAAATGTGCAGCCCCAAATGACACATCTACAATGGAACCTCTACACCCAAGGTTCACAGAACATAGTGAAACAAGGGGTAGAGAAAATACCAATGCATCTCTCTACTCTCATCAATGAAGCTCCCTCATGTAAGGGACGGCCATGAACACAAAAGAACACAAATGGCCAAAACATAGAGAATAAGTCTGCAGAGTATGTTTCCTTGTTTAAGACTCCTATATTAAGCTCCACCCACCAGGACTCAAGGACCATTGCAAGACAGTCAGAGGAGGTGGTGCATGACCATATGGAATCAGAGTCTTACAGTCTACTGGGGACTTGTTCATATGAATCTATAGTAATGATGTCAGCATACACAAGACACATGCAAACTCAAAGAGTAAAATACCCAGCATAGAACTGGGGAAATGGGCAGCAGGCCCCATCTTATTCAAAATACTATTGGCTGCTGATTACTGCTGGGTGCGGGAGAGCTGATCTTTTTAAAGGGAGTGACTCTATAGAGGGTGACTAGTCCCTAGTGGATGAACTTTCACTGAAGGATTTCTAGGTACAGTCATATGACTAGAGAGGCCTTAATATACATGATAGAATACATTAAATCCAGTAGGGGATGGGAAAGCATGGGAAGATGCAGATTGGGGAGGGGGTATTAAGATGATTAAGAAGTATTGCTTGAAATACACAAAAATTCAATTAAAAAATTCAAAAATAAAAAAAGAATTAATAAAACTCTGGGAAATAAAGATATACCAATTCTGACACCTTACAAATTCAAAGAATCTAGGAAAATACTCATAAAATCTTTAAAATGTTTTTCTTAACACATTAACAAATTTAAGTGAATTGTACACACGCTTAAGAGTGAAAAATAGCCAAATTTAGAAGAAATTTAAAATTATCCAAATAGTGCTAACACACAAAAAATATTAAAAATTCAATCACCAAAGATAAGATTTTTTTTTTCAGAGATTAGTTCTTGAAGCATTTGAACAAATATTATTATGGACATTCGCTTTTTTATATTAATCTGTTTTGTTCTTGCCCAGGATTAAATTAGACATATATTTCAAAGTAGTTATTCTTTCCTTTAATTTTTAATTGAGCTTTTAATTGGTTCCATATAGAACTCCCATCCTACACTCTACAGTCTCTTATTCTCCATAACTTGGCCAGACGTGGCCTTTTGTGTGCATTGGCCTCTGATGTACAAGGGAGCCTCACTGGTGAAGGTTGAGTGGTGCATTAGCCCTCTCTCTACCCCTTATTCTGCTATGTTCCATGGGCCTTAGTTGTAGAGATCTGACTTTTTTAAAAAACTGCAAAAACAACACATCTCAACTTAATCTATAAGACATAGTTACTCTGTTACCAAAACAAAGATACTTCCAGAAAAGTACTGCATGCTAATGGATTTTATGAACTCAAATATCCAAACTAAAATATAGGAAAATCTTTTGAACATTATGCAAAAAAAAGCTTATCTAAAAACCTTCACTATTTGCAGAACCCTTATCATGTGTACTTATTGTAAGTAATCTAAACATGAATAAAATTTACAAAAGGATACAGTAGGTTTTATGCACACACTAGTAACTTTTATATGAGGAACTCAAGGACCCTAAGATTTTAAATGTGCTGAGGTTATTTTGAAAATAATCCCGATACACAAGACAATTTGATGTATATCAAAACGTAATGAAGTTAATATGTCAAAGAGATATTGAAACCCTGTACACATTTCAGCATTCTTCACAACTTCAGAATTAGCGCCTCAATCTAAGTATGAAATAATTGATGAATACACAAGAATACATTAACTATATATGCATTCTAGTATCTTTTGACATTCATAAAATGAGGAAATTCTGTCATTTGTACCAGCATTCATGAATGTAGAGTGAATTATGTAAAGTATTATGTAAAGAAATTACCATGATTAAAGACATCAAATATGTGATGTCTCTTACATTTGGAATCTCATATAGTTGTGGTCATAGAAGCAGAAAATAAATGAAGTTAGAGATTCAAAAGAACATGGTTGCATAATATACAAGGATAGTGACATGAGATAAATGTCTTTAGGAATTTCAGTACATTATGATAAGGAAAGTATATGTAGTTCTAGGTTAAGCCTTAGGATGTAAAATCCTGTAGTATATGTACATGTATGCTTATTATACCTATAGAAGAAGATGAAGTAGCAAAAATGCTCAACAATGAAGGAATACCGAGACTAAAGAGAAATTGCAGCCTGATTATGTATATTTTGAACACTTTATTTAAATGTTTAGTTAACTAGATGCTTCAATGAGAACACAGGTTTTTCTTGTTTTTCTTTTTCAAGTTAGGTAAAGGTATCTCTAGGTAACAAGGATAACAAGACAACTTATAGACTAGGAGAAAATGTTTATGTATCTTATATATGAAAAAAAGATTTATAAGAAACTCACGTAACTCAGTATGGAAGGTAATCACTTTTCATATTATGAAATGTGAAAATGACTTGAATAGATATTTCTCCAAATAAGAAAGAGAAAATTTTAACGTGTATATGAATA
The DNA here is from genome assembly GCF_000622305.1 of Nannospalax galili. Lineage (NCBI taxonomy): Eukaryota > Metazoa > Chordata > Mammalia > Rodentia > Spalacidae > Nannospalax > Nannospalax galili. The sequence goes on from NW_008331140.1 coordinate 252,718, forward strand.
GATACTAAAAATGACTAATTATTAGGAAATTGAGATGTGTTTCATAACTATCAAACTATGAGAAATATTGCTGAGAATTCAAAGCAAAGGAAAACATTTACTTACTGTCATTTGGGAATATAAGGTGTTAACATCCTGATGGAAAACTGTGTGCAGTTAAGTAAAAATAATATAGAGCAACCATATGATATGGTGCCATATTCTATTAAGACAACCTAAACAACTATTGATGGATTAATGGCCTGGGTGGTATATTCATGCAGTGGCATATAGTCCATCCTTAAATTATAAGAAACAAGAATTATGTTCTACTATTTGTGACAACATGTGTGATGGCTAATCCTGGGTGTCAACTTGATTTGATCTGAGATTAACTGAAATGAAAGAGATCTTCTTGATTAGATCATCTAAAGCCGGAAGACACACCCTAAATGTGGGCATTACCTTCTGATGGCAGCCGGTATAAAAGACCAAGGCAGAGGAGAACACGGGGCTTTTTGTGGCTTGCCTTCTCTCTC
>NW_008331140.1:253455-255088 GCF_000622305.1 Nannospalax galili
AAATCTTTATACATATTCATTCTACTGGTTCTGTTTCTTTGGAGAACCCTGACTAATACAGATTGTGGTACCAGGAGTGGTTCTAGGGAAACAGAATTGAAAGAATGAATTTCTTTAGTGGGCTTGTTGGTATTTGGAGCAGGCTCTCCAAGTCAGAGTCGTCAAATAGCATGGAGAATACTGAAAATCCGTGGTGTAGACTATTTGAAACAATTATGGAGATAGACCCATTTGAATCTCCTAACTCACCTCTTGTGAGGAGCAAGAAATTTATTGACTCTATACATAAAACATTTGACAATTCGTGGAAAAATAAGAAAAGCAATGATGCTGGCTGGTTACTTCCAACATCTCTGGATAAAGTGATGAAGATAAACAATGAGCTTAATGAGAAAATTGATAAGCTCCAGATTTGAATCAACAGTTTAAATGTTTCCAAGTGTGCCCTGGAAGAGAATCTTCTCTCCATCAGTCAGAGAGCTAAAGCTGCAGAAAACCAAGCTGGAGCCCTTATTATACATTTGGCTGACCTACAACACAAATTTAATTCTCAGCTTCGAAGGGTTTCAGCAGCAAAGGTGAGGGCATTGGTAGGAAAAGATGGGAATCCTGACAGGTGGGATGGAGATGTGTGGGAGAACCCTGAGGAGGATGAGGATTTAGAATCCTCAGATGCTGAGGAATTTGATTCACCTGATGAACTAATCTCCCCACACTCAGCAGACCCACCCTGCCCGCCCTTGCCTGAGGCAACTAATCCCACTGAGGAAGCTAATCTCATTCAGCAAGACAAAGCTGATGTTCCTGAGGGCCCAGTTATTGTTGCCTTCTAGACCTATAACCAGACTCAAAGCTAAGCAGGTCCCTAGAGGAGAGATAGAAAGTGTGGTCCATGAGGAGGTGCGCTACACCACTAAAGAACTTAGTGAATTTGCAAATTCATTCAAGCAGAAGCCTAACAAATATGTCTGGGAATGAATGGATTTTAAGGGTATGGGATAATGGTGGAAGGAACATAAAACTGGATCAGGCTGAGTTTATTGACATGGGCTTCCTGACCAGAGATTCTAGGTTTAATATGTAAGCTGGTGCAGTTAAAAAGGGTGTTAAAAGTTTATTTGCTTGGTTGGCTGAGGTATTTATCAAAAGATGGCCTTACTGACAGTGAGCTGGAGATACCTGATATCCCTTGGCTTAGTGTTGATGAAGGGATTGTAAAGCTCAGGCAAACTGGTATGCTCAAGTGGATTCGCAGTGCAATGCCAAATCCTCCACAATGGGAGGGCCCAGAGGACATGTCTTTTACTGATGTTATAAGATGGAAAGTACTGAGAGACACCAGGACATTTGAAGAGCTTTGTTTTCGCTCTTTTCCTTATGCCAAATCTTACAGTTGGAGATGCTGCTTCTCAACTGCTTAACTTAAATGTAAATATAATAGGTGTAACAGGACCTTGGAGTAGGTGGCAGTATTGAATTACCAAAGACAAGGTGAGCGTACTTATCATAATGGGCGGCAAAGGCAAAACAATACCTACAATGGCATGACTCGAATGGACCTGTGGTACTGGCTAATCAATCATGGTGTTTCCAGGGACCACATACATAAGAAGCCTACTAAGTTTTTATTTGA
>NW_008331140.1:255126-255464 GCF_000622305.1 Nannospalax galili
TAGGCCCAGAACCCCTTGAATGAAGGGAAGGCCAGGTGCCCTTGAGGAAGGACTTTGTCACAGTACCAAAGAGTTATGCTGTTCACCTCTCACCCATCCTTCCCCAGAGGGACCTGCGGCCTTTCTCTTGAGTAACTGTACATTGGGGGAAAGGAAATAATCAGACATTCCACGGCCTATTGGATACTGGTTCTGAGCTGACACTGATTCCAGGAGATCCTAAAAAGCACTGTGGCCCTCCAGTTAAAGTAGGGGCTTATGGAGGTCAGGTGATAAATGGAGTTTTGGCTGAAGTCCAACTGACAGTGGGTCCAGTGCTTCCCCGAACTCATCCTGTG
>NW_008331140.1:255608-256698 GCF_000622305.1 Nannospalax galili
AGAATGACAGTTGACTATCGAAAACTTAATCAAGTAGTGACTCCATTTGCAGCTGCTGTACCAGATGTGGTTTCCTTACTCGAGAATATTAATATGTCTCCTGGTACCTGGTATGCAGCTATTGATTTGGCAAATGCTTTCTTCTCGATACCAGTTCATAAGGACCACCAGAAGCAATTTGCTTTCAGCTGGCAAGGCCAACAGTATACCTTTACTGTCCTGCCTCAAGGGTATATTAACTCTCCAGCACTGTGCCATAACTTGGTTCGAAGGGATCTTGATTGCCTGACTCTTCCACAAAATATCACACTGGTCCACTATATTGATGATGTTATGCTGATTGGATCCAGTGATCAGGAGGTAGCAGACAGTCTGGACTTGTTGGTTAAGCATATGCGCATGAGAGGATGGGAAATAAATCCAACCAAAATTCAAGGGCCTTCTACCTCAGTGAAGTTTCTAGGAGTTCAGTGGTGTGGAGCATGCAGAGACATTCCTTCTAAGGTGAAGAATAAGTTGTTGCATTTGGCCCCTCCCTCCACTAAGAAGGAAGCACAACGCTTGGTGGGCCTGTTTGGATTCTGGAGGCAGCACATTCCTCATCTGGGTGTGTTATTATGACCCATATACCAAGTGACTCGGAAGGCAGCTACCTTTGAGTGGGGCCTGGAACAGGAAAGGGCCCTTCAACAGGTCCAGGCTGCTGTCCAAGCTGCTCTGCCCCTTGGGCCATGTGATCCAGCAGATCCGATGGTGCTTGAGGTATCAGTGGCATATAAAGATGCTGTTTGGAGTCTCTGGTAGGTCCCCATAGGGGAATCACAGTGGAAGCCATTGGGATTTTGGAGTAAGGCTTTGCCTTCATCTGTGGACAACTATTCTCCCTTTGAAAGACAGCTCTTAGCCTGCTATTGGGCCTTAGTGGAAACTGAGCATTTGACAATGGCCCACCAAGTCACCATGAGACCGGAGCTGCCCATCATGAGCTGGGTGTTATCTGACCCCCCAAGCCAAAAAGTAGGCCGTGTACAGCAACAATTCATTATCAAATGGAAGTGGTATATACGTGATTGGGCTCGAGCAGGCCCGG
>NW_008331140.1:258625-271694 GCF_000622305.1 Nannospalax galili
CTGGCCACGTGACCAGTTGCAGAAACGTGGATTGTAACTGACATGAGTATTTTTGTCCTATTTGGTTAAGAATAAGCTTATGCATGTACACACATATGTTAAGCAGATACTTGGGTTATTCTTTTTTGAATATGTAATTGAGATGTGTTAAGTGGTTAAGTGTTGTGAACCTATATGATTATATTGGGTTATGAGACACTAAAGGACTAAGCATTCCTCGAAGACCTTATCACCTACTGTAAGATATATAATGCATTGGTCATTGTATGATGAGATAGTTATATCATGTTAGGTGAAATTATGACCTCAACATTGTTTTCATTTGAAAATTAAGCATGACATAGAGAGACGCTATGGCAAGGGGTGGACTCAACTTGATTGGATCTGGGATTAACTGAAATGAAAAAGATCTTCTTGATCGGATCTTCTAAAGCAAGAAGACACACCCTAAATGTGGGAGTTACCTTCTGATGGCAGCCCGTATAAAAGGCCATGGTAGAGGAGAACACCGGGCTTCTTGTTGCTCGCCTTCTCTCTCACTGGTGAGTTTGTCTTGTGGCCAGTCTTTTGTAATCCATCAGACTTTCAGCACCAGATTGGGACTACTTGGACATCCAGCCTCGTGGACTGAGTGGATTCTCAGCTCGCTGGTGAGTTCGTCTTGCTGCTGTAGACTGAAGACTAGCTGATATTTTGGAATTTGTCAGACCTTCAGCACCGGATTGGGACTACTGAGACATCCAGCCTTGTGGACTGAGCGACTACAGATTCTCAGCCTCTCCAGTGTGGTACAGCCATTTTTGGACTACTCGGACTCTATCCTGTGAGCTAAGCTGATAAATCTTTATACATATTCATTCTACTGGTTCTGTTTCTTTGGAGAACCCTGACTAATACAACATGAAAGAACCTGGAAGCCATAACACTAGTCAAAGTGATCCAAAGACAGAAATGAAATCATGCATAGCATTACTTATATGTTGAATCTAAGAAAAGTCAAATTTTATTTAGAATACCAAATCCACGAGACTGAAGGAATGAAAAAATGAGTAATTTGAGTCGCAGGGTACACATTTCTTATGAAGGCCTACTATGTAACATGGTGACTATAGTTAATACTACTATATTTTATGCCTGAAACTTGTTAATGAGAGCACATATCAAACATTTTGACCATAAAATAATGGTAGTTATGAAATAGTTGATATTTCATATTTTGATTAAAGTCATATTCTCTGAATATGCGTATATGTGTATCTGAAAACATCAAGTTGTCATAAATATTTACTATGGTTATATATGTATGGCACCCCAAGAAACCTGAAAACAATCACTACTAAGGAAGCCCAATTACAAAGAAAAATTCATAATAAGAAATATTAAAGCACAATGAAAATATTATGTATCAAAATCTTCAAATATATTTTAAAACTCTAATATTTGTGTAAGATGAATAGAAAACCTAAAGTGTCTGCTGAGGATTTATTCATGACATAGATTACTAAAAAAAAAAAAAACAGTCAATATGAACAAAGTAGAGAGCTTAAAGGAATTCAGAGCCATATACTGAGACCTTGTTTAAGAATGCAAAAGCCTTGGATGAAGCACACCACAGCAGCTTGCATAACGTCTGACCAAGTCTTAGGTTTGAAATTCAGCATGGATGGTGAGAACTAGGGGAGAAAAAGAAAGAAGATGAATTTTTAAGAAAAGAATTGAATGGAAATGCAAATGTGGGTCCTGTGGTTGTGGCCATACTGAAGGACATTTGGGGAAACAAATCAAATGCTATAGCCCCTGTTTTGTTATAAGAGTACATTCAATTGGGTGGGGGAAGTGGGGTGAGATGCACATAGAGGAGGGCATCTATATATCATCAAACTCTATTGGATGAAGATCACAAAAATTCAAAAGAAATTAAATACCCATCATTTAATAAGTCTAATAATTAAAACTAATTCAGAGAGAAAAAACCTTATTCTTAACATTAGAATATTTAAAACTTGTTCGTTCCCTAAAAAATGTGCTTATAATTTAATATTCTAATTATTTGAAACATTAAGAGAGCTAAACTTACAAAGAAATATATAACATAAGATGAAAATTTGCAAGTTTCTGTCACATCCCTAGACAAAGGTAATTTCTTATTATGTGCTAAATATGGATCCTTATATTTACAGACAAGTATGACAGTCCCTTCTCATCAAAGAAGTTTCCTTTGCAACAGACAGAGACTATTACAGAATTCCACAACTGGTCACACAGAGAGATTAAGTGTCTTTGAAATGCCCCACCCTAAGCGACATATCTACAATGAAACCTCTATACCTAAGACTCATGTAATACAGTGGAACAAGGGATAGAGTGAATACTGATGCATCCCTCAACTCTCATCAATGAAGCTCCCTCATGCAATAGAGAGCAATAAACCCAGTTCTCAGGGACCACTGTGGAAGAGGAGGGTAGAAAGATTGTAAGAGCCAGGGGAGGAGGTGCATGACCACACGGAAATAGAATCTTACAGGTTCCTGGGACCTTGCTCACATGAACTTACAGCAATGGTGACAGCATGAGCAAGGCCCATGCAAATTCAAGGAGACAAAACTTAATATAGAACTGTGAAAATGGGAAGCAGGCCCCAATCTTAGCCAATGAACTATTGGGCAGGGTAAGGAAGAGCTAATCATCTTTAAGGGAATAACTCTAGTAGAGTGAGTAGACCTCAGTGGATGAACTTGTACTGAGGGACGTCAGAATACACTAACTTTATTTGATAGGTCTTAACATAAATGAAAGAATGCATGAAATCCAGTGAGGGTGGGGGCTATGGGAGGCTGCTGATGAGGAATGGGGTATAAAGAGGACTAAGATGCTGTGAATGAAATACACGAAAATTCAATAAAAATATTTTTTAAAAGTTGCAAGATTCTTATAGTGAAAACAACACTTGTTCCTGCTTCCATCAAAACATTCAGAAGATGATGGGACCATGATCATGGGAAAGACCAAAAGAATTGAGTATAGCAAGTATTTACAGATCAAGTAAAGATTGAGGATAATAATCCTCCAAGTCTAAGACAGAAAGGAAATTACCTTGAACTGTTTTGAAAAGGCTTTGATTACTGGGAAAAACATATTACATCAAGATATTGATAGCACTATGTTTTAATATTGGAAATGTAGGACCCTGAGACCCTCTTCATTCACTCGCTACACCCCAATCCCTCCAGACCCCCACTAACTGCTCTTTTAGCTTCTGTAAAATGCTTGGCTGCTGCTTTAGACATGCCTAGACATGCCCTGGCATGCCTTGACCCCCGCCTGCTATCCCCCCGCTTCAAGGAAACTATAGATTAAGCAAGCCCGGGGATGAAAACTGCCGTATAAGGTAAAAACGGAGACTCTTGGCCCCACAGATAACAGTCAGCACATTCCACAGCCCCGAGAACAGCACCTACCAATAAGAAACTTCCAAGGCTGCATCTTATACATCCAATCAGCTTAAAATTATGTTGGCGCATGCAGGCTCCTTGAACCAACCAAAATGTATCTTCGGTATCCCCCTCCTCTTTGTCTAAAACCTATAAAAGGCTCCACTTTCCCTTACTCTGGGCTCTCAGCATGGATCCGTTGAGTTGGTGAGGTCTGATAGCCCGAGCTTAAGCCTGAATAAACCATACACCTTTGCTTTTGCATTTTAGTGTGTTGGGTCCTCGGTGGTCTTTTTGGGGTCCAGTGGATGAGGTACAACAGAAAGAGAAGATGATATAAAATCAGTGATCTATGTTATACATTCCATTTTGAGATAAGGAAAACAGCCTTTAGTTTCTCAGGAAGATTTGAAGCTTTAACTTTGTAAAATATGAAAACATTGCTATAAGTTCTTGATGCAATGTTTTATATGTTTTTCGATTTTTAAAAATATTTTATTTTTTATTTTTTCAATTTATATTTTAATTGAATTTTTGTGCACGTCATACAAAACATCTTAATCATTTTTATACCCCCTCCCCTGTCAGCACTCCTCCATATGCCCCACTAAATTTCTTATATTCTGTCATTTATGGTAAGGACTATCAAGTCAAGATTCTGTATCCAGTTGTCCCTCAGTACAAGTTCCTCCACTGGAGTCTATTTTTAATTATGTGTACGTGTGCTATTTTCTATGATACTATTTTCTGAATGACAGAGAAGCTAAAGTTAAGGAAGACAGCAGACCAATTATTATTATTAATGCAAAACTTCTTTATTAACAAATAAAGCTCAACTATACATTGAAGGAATGTAGAGAGAAAAAGAAAGCACTTGACAAACTTAAACATTACATGATGATTAAAATCAGAATCCTGGGAACAGAATTTCTCAATCTTCTATAAGTCATACATTAAAAACCCCAAGTTTTAGCATAATTACTGATGAATTTGGAATGATTTGACAAAATATTAGATACAAAACATTGAATGCCACAACACCCTGACAATAACAAGAAAGCCACCAGCATAACTGACAAAGTGTCATATTCAGAATAACTGAAAGCAATCTGCAGATTGAGGACTTTTTCTCATTTTATGCCTGCCCTGAGGGTCACTCTTTCAACTAAGAGAAAATGAGAAAAGCAGGAAAAATCATAGGAGGAACCCAATCATGTTACATATCTTGAACACAGAAGCTTCTAGTCCAGGCAACCCTAGGAAGCCATCCTATCCTGAGATATGGGGCTGAATTTGAACGACAGGAAAATAAGACTGAGTCAACCTGTAAATTGTATGAACCAAAAGGAACTTGTCTTGAAGTGTGAAACTCCCTTTCCTTCTCTGGGAAAACCAGGGAGGGGAATTGGGGGGAAAAGTAAGAAATAATCACACTGAATGATTGAAAACAGTCCTGTAACACCAAATATCACGTTTTGAGTCTATAAACATAGTAGACACAAGCGGAATCTCCTAGAATATTATCACCTTCCTTGAGTAATTCTTAAGGCCTGAAGTATTAAAGCAATTCCATCAATGAACAGATAGCACAAGCAGATGCTAATACCGAAATGCTAAGCAAAGAAGAGTGTATTAGTTACAGTTTCTGTTTCTGTGATAAAACACCATGACCAAGGCAACTTACAGAAGGAAGAATTTATTATGCTTGTAGTTCTGCTGGGATAAAGGTAGATCATGGTGGATAGGAATGGCAGAAGGCACCAGTGGGTAGCTGGAGCAGAAAACTGAGTGCTCACATCCTCTAGCCGGCACAGGAAGCAGGGGATAAAACTCAAAATGGGGCAAGGCTATAAATTTTCAAAGCCCATACCCAGTGTCATGGTTTCTCCAGCAAGATAACACCACCTAAACTTCCAGAAACAATACCAACAACTGGTGACAAATTAAAAAATTGGAGCCTCTGGAGTACACCACATTCCAACCACTACAAAGAGTAACACCATAAACAATTTGAAAATTAAACAGTTCTCACCACCATCCACAAATTTGACATGAATTTTCTGTTAGCATCAAATAACTGTGAACTCTACTCTCAGAAATGGGTGACCTTCTGTAAAATTTAGTGATTTAAACGGTACTGTGGGTCTCCTAAAATAATGAACACAACTTTCAGGATACACTAACTAATCACTTATGTTGGGGAGGCATGTCCTCTGAAAAGCCAAAACTGAACAGGGGTGGGATTAGAGACCTTGGCTGAAAGATGCTGAGTGCACTGGGAAAAGGGGTGGAGCCAACACCATATTGGACACAGGGACTGGAGCCAGAAACTGTAGGGGAGAAGGCATGGCACTGGTAGTGAGGGTCTCAAAGCTTAGTCAAAATGTAGAAGATGGACTATGGGAGCTTAGGCTTTTGTAAGTCACCCTTTCCCAGACAACATATAAACTATGCAAAACCCAAATAGAATGTATCATGTCAGTTTTGTATCCGCTTTAGAACTGTGAGATCCTGAGTTAGCACAGGTCTCTCATGGGGAGGGGAAAATTTAGTTCAACAACTTACCATAATATAGAAATAAAGATCACAATTTGAATGAGAAAGGTGACTAACATTCAAAAAATTACATAAATAAATAAAATTACATGTTGGAATTATGTGATGTGAGAAGCATTTTAAAACAGATATTAAAAAGCTACAACATAGGCTGGAGAGATGGCTCAGTGGTTAATAATACCAGCTGTTCTTGCAGAGGACCCAAGTTTGGTGCCTAGCACCCACATAGTCGTTAACAACCATCCATTACTAACTACAGTTCCAGGGGATCTGCATCCTCCTCTGACCTCTGTGGTGAGCATTGCAAAACATGGGTGCACGTACATACATCCAGAAAATACACTCATATACATAAAATAAATATAAAATAATTTTTTGTCTTTTTGAGACAAGGTCTCCCTGTATCCCCAGCTGTCCTGGAACTTACTATGTAGACCAAGCTGGCCTCTGCCTCCCAAGTACTGGGATTAAAGGTATGCGCCACCACGCCCAGCTGAAAAGCTAAAGCAGCTACATATGCGTAATTCTGAGAAAACAAGCAAGTATTAAAAAAAAAAATTCAGCAAGATAGCAGAAATTTTAAAAGTGAACCAGAAAAAAGCCTAAATATAAAAATAAAATTGAATAACTATAGCTAGACTAGATTCACTAAACAGTAGACAGAATTAGACATAATATAGCACAATTTAACTTGATTAGCAAGGACAAAACTGTGAAACAATACTTTCTGGACATGGCATGGCCATTACACTCCTGAACTCACCATAGCTGTGGTTGACTGCACAAGACTTGTACAAGAACAAGCCAGTCATCAATCTAGCCTGGATAGAGATGGGGCTAACCTGTAGCAGAGAAGCTATTGGTAATTGATGTCTGATGGAGTAGAGGAGCCACTTTTATTTGGGGTTGTGACAAGTAGCAAGTTTCCCCTGGGCATAAGGCCAGCACTAATTCAACTCATTGAATTACGCACAAGATTGAATCAGTTAACTTGACGCAGTGGGCCTTAACCTAGATGACAAAGCATATGAGTTCTAGTAGGGGTTCTAGTAGGGTATTGGTGACAGTGGAGATGGGATATAAAGATGATTAAGATTGCTTGATATATTCTGCATGAAATACACACAAAAAACAGTAAAAACAAAACATCTCACCTCTAATATAGTCCCAAAGAATCCAACTCACAACAATTTCTACTTTCTGATGTGTCTCTTTTATCCTGAAAGCAGATCTAGGACACACCCTGCCAGCCAGTAACAAAGACCAAAATTTCCTCGTCATGGAGCATGCCAGGAAATTATATGAGGCTTTTTCATCTGGAATTACTTTCTTGTTTTCTGTCTCAAATAATAAAAATGACTTGATATAAATTGCTACATTTTAAGAGAAAAAATTGATTTGCTAATAAAAAAGTTTTGCTTAGAAAGGAGTCACTAATATTTGGGGTGTGAATAGTTTTATGATTTACTTAAACCATTACAAATTTCAATATAATGTAAAATAGCTTCAATGGGTGGAATTTAAAGTGAATGTTTTAACTTCAGTGCAAAACCCAGTGAAAAGCAATCTAAAGAACAGTTCTAAAGGGTGTCTAATTTGAGTGTGTGTGGCAGGGGTAGTTCTTCACTTAATAACTAACTTTTGTGGTGCCAGAAGCATCCTGGCAAGTCCCAGAGTGTAGGTACAAGGCTCATCAGACAAGAAAGCTTCCTCTGGGTTTTTATACCACACTTAGAAAGCACTCAGCCAAGGTAAACAAAAATGTGTTTCAGTTCACCACTGTGTTCATCGTACAGAGGAAAGACTGCTCTTGGGCTTCTACATCTGTGTATGCTTTACCCCACACTGCAGCTGGACCACTATGCCCAGTTAATGCAAGAAGTCTAGTCAGCTCTAAACTGTGCTATTTGTAATGGATTTAGCTTTTACTAGCTGGGGAATTATTTTCTTAAATCTTTCTCAGAAACCTAACTTGGAAGGTAGACGCTCCTTCTACATCTGTCCTGGACTCTCTCAGCCCACAGAGAAAGCATTGATAAAAAGCCTGCAGTGCTGCTTGGCTACCACCGAGGGAGAAGCAAGAAAGTTCAAGTGTACCAAGCTACACACTCAGCTTTATAAGATCTGTTTATTTTTGTATGTGTGTGTGCCCATGCCCATGTGGATACATACATATATAAAGTGTTTAAAAAGAGCACACAGTGCTGAACTGAAACACGTTTTTTTTTTTTTGACCTTGGCTGAGCTCAAATTAGATACATGTAGACACATGTAGATAGACACAGGGAGATAGAGGAGGAAGATATATGTTTCACTGCACTTCACTTGCCTGCCCATGTATAAGTCAAACCACTTACTCCAGACCCAAATGATATTAGCAGAAAGGGTTCAGTAGAAAAGACTCATGTACTGAATAACTGTTTTGTCTTCCCATTTCTGTGAACCTTGTGTATAGTTTTTTTTCTTTTTTTGGTAAGTGCTGTTTACACAGTTGCAGTCTCAGTGACATACTCAAGCATGTAAAGTTCCTTCCAAACCTGCTCTGTCTTGACAGGTCTTGGTTGGCAATAAATGATGTGCAGTTATAAGTGCACACTTATTAAATTGGATGTTTTGAGAGTAAGTGCAAGGCTCTGGGTTCAATTTCCAGTGCCTTCCTACCAAAAAATATATCCATCTTTATCATCTGTATCAATATTGAGGGACTGTTTTGAAATGCTCTTTATATATTTATTAAAATTTTAAAGTGTTGGAATCATCCATAGCATAACTATGAGTAAAACAGAAGATATAAATTGTAGGATGACAATAGCCTGAGGACTTTTGGGAGTCTCTTGGACCACCCTGGCCAAAAACTCAAAAGAAGGTGTCTCCTGTCTGGCATTGTTTCTTGTTATGTAGCTTTTAACTATACACATGGACTCATGTAGAGATAATATATGTATAATTTGTCATTAGGGTGTTGGACTTATATGGTTTCTTCTGGTTTTTGTAAACTAGCTAAGCATTACTTATCTTTCCTCTTTCCATCTCACAGTCTAACCCTTCCACCATGGTTTCCACATTTAAGGTGCCCCCATTTTCTCCAATTCTCCCTTGATAATACCCATCACCTGTGGTCCCACCTCTTTTGAGCTCCTTCTTTCCCTTTATTCCCAGGGTTCCTTGTATAACACCCCCTCCCATTTAAATAACCCCATTTTTATCAATTTCTCTCTTAGTAACACCTGTTTCCTACTGTTCTCTCTCAGGTTGTTTCTTCCCCTTTAACTCCTTGGTTCAACCTGAAGGTAAGGCCCTACTGCCAAATGCAGAACATACTTCGGACACAAGTTTTGGAGAAATAGAGCTGCAGCTGGCCTGAAACCACTTTCCCTGAAGGTGAGCTCTGATAGCTTTGGGGAGCACTATGAAGGTGCCAAGGGAAAACATCAATGGATGATCCAACATCACCTTCAAGTCCAAATAACCACATCAATGGCCAGCACAGCATACGCCATTGGTGCAGTAGTGTCACTTTTATCTTGGTGGCCACAGCTACCTAATGGAACTAAAAGTCCACTCAGTTGGAGGACACTCCAGTATTGTACTGTATATATAACCAAATATACATGGCTGGAGTGGTCATAGGTCTTAGGGAAAATCCCAAGATTGTCATATCGCAAGACTAATGTGATTTCTTACTGTGTGCAAAATATGTATCCTTATATCACAGACAAATATCCCATTCACCACTGATCAAACAAGCTCATTTTGCACCAGTCAGAAACTATTACCAAGTACCACAACTGGTCACACATGGAGACTGTGAATTGCCCAGGCCTAAGTGACACATCTACAATACAACCTCTATGTCTAAGGATCATGGAACATAGAACAGGGATAAAGTAGAGAACACTAATGAATCAATTCTCAATAATGAAGCTCCCTCATGCAATGGAGGGCCAGGAGCACAAAAGGTCACAAGTAGCCGAAGCATAGAGATCAAGAGTCTGCTGAATGATGGTCCTTGGACTGGACTCCCTTATTAATCTTCTCCCACCCAAGGCTCAGGGACCATCGCAGAAGAGGGGGCAGAAAGATTGTAAGAGCCAGGGAGGAGGTACATAACCATATGGAAACAGAGTCCTACAAGCTCCTGAGAACCTGCTCATAGGATTCTACGGTAAAGGTGTCAGCATATACAAGACCCATGCAAACTCATGCAGACAAAAACCCAGCATAGAACTGGGAAAATGAACAGCTGAACCCAATCTTATCTGAAAAAAATATTGGCAACTGATTGCTGTTAAGTGAAGAAGAGCTGATCTTCCTAAAACAAGGGACTCTAGATAGACTGACTAGACCTCAGTTGATGAAATTTCACTGGGGAATGATTGGGGACACTGACAAGACAGTGGGCCTTAACAGGAATGAAAGAGTAAATGGGCTTCAGTGAGGGTGCCAGTTGGGATAGGCATATAAAGATGATTAAGATTGTTTGAGATATTCTGTATGACATACACAAAAAATTCAATAAAAACAAATTTAAAAAAATTCTAAGCTGGAGGGTGGATGGGATAAAAAACAGGAAATCAATTTGTTGTTTCTATTGGTGCTTAGTGCATATAAATATCTTACTCTAAAAGTAAACATCTTTTGCTTAAAAATAAAAGAGGGGCCAGGCATGGTGGTACATGACTTTAATCCCAGCACTCAGGAGACAGAGGCAGGTGATCTCTGTGAGATCAAGGCCAGTCAGATATACATAGAGCATTCCACCTGAGGCTACAGGAATACCCTGTCTTAGAAAGACAGACAGACAGACTGACTGACTGACTAACTAAATAACTAACTTACTAACTGCCTGCCTGACTGACTGACTAACTAACTAACTAACTAACTAAGTCAAGAGGACAGGAATGTGAAAATGGGAAGAGTTGGGGGTATAGGTGGCTGTGTATGAAATTACCAACAAATAAGTAAAAGTTGCAAAAAAGTAAAAAATAAATCAGCATTCTGAACCAAAGAAGAAAGCATACTGAAAAATGAAACTGGAGACTCAGAAACATGTAGAAAATGGCATGATATCATAATGATCCCAAAATGAAAAGAGAAGATGATTTGAGTTGAATGAATGTTTCATAAAACAATAGCTAGACTATAAGTGAAATGTGGTGAAAAAATAAACCCACAGATCTAAAAAGAGAATACACCTTAATGGGATAAGGGCAAAGGACCATGAAACCTTGTAACTAAACTTTTGTCAACTAATGATGGAAAATGATCATTGGAAGAAACCAGAAATGAAGGTTTATTACTTAGATAGAAATGCTAATTTAGATGACAGGGAATTTCTCATTAGATTCTGAAAGCAAAATGGAGAAGCCTTACACCACTCATGTGATGAAACTAAACTCTGGTTACAGAAGATTATGAATTATGTAACATTTTTAGAAAAATGAACTTCCATTCTTCAGTAATGAAGAGGAAGTAAAGTAATTCTTAGATGAAGAAAACTAAAGAAAATAATAATGGGAAATGTACCCATCTAGACTGGTGAACAGGGGTACTTCCAACAGAAAAAAAGGGATAAAGTAAATATTTTGGAGAATCACAAAGGAAAAAAAGGACAAATTAGATCAGAAATACAAATGTGTATGAAAATTTATTTTTCTCAGGATTTTCATAAATCATTTGATATAGAAAAATATAACACTATCACTAAAGAAAAGTGTGAGTAGGAAAATTAAAATGCCTAAATGAAATGAGAATTTCCATACTTCATGTGAAGTTGCAAAGCATTGCTAGTAATAGAATGTTATATGACAATTATTTCTACTACATGTGCAGACTACAACATGAAAATGAAAAAAAAATATGTACACTGAAAATTGTGTTTTAAAAAGTCAAGTTGGGGAACAGTGAGATGACTCAGAGGATAAAGGTACCTAACACCAAGTCTAACAATCTGACCTGGATCTTTGGCACTCACATGATAGAATTAGAAAAATCCAATATTGCAAGTTGTCTTCTGAACTCTACATGCTCACCATGTTGTGCACACATGAATAAATAAATACATAAATAAATGTAATTCAATAATGAAAAGTTTCAAGTTTCTATTGCTCATATATTCATCGCTACGGGGACATCTGCTGCATGGTGGTCTACATACAAGTTGCCACACCCTTAAAGAAAGCTGACTCTCCCTCCCCCAGAAACAATGAACTGTTTCCTTAGTGAGTGGTGGGGGCTCTTGAGCCCCTTCACAATCTATGTTGGAATGTTGACTAGCTTGAGCTCGTGAAGGTCATGCACAGGCAACTACAGCTACTGTGAATTCATGTGTGCAGTGGTCCCTTCATGACTAGATGAAACAGTTTCATGTTGTTCCTCCCTGAGCTCTGGCTCTTACAATCTTTCTGCCTCCTCTTCAAGAACAGTTTCTGAATATTAGGAGGAGAGGGTGTATATATATTATATATATATATATATATATTATATATATATAATTTTCCTCTTAACACTCAAATCTCTCTCTCCACAAACTTTTCTGATGAGGCCTGAGAGCTGAAAAAAAATCTATGAACATGAAGATATAATTTAGAGATTAGTTTCAACTAATGTCCATTTAGCAACATAATAACAGCAGTTCATTCCTGGCGCTTATGAGATCCCCAAACATGGATTTTTGGTCAGATTTATAGTATCACAAATGAATTTCCACAGACCAACAACTTGAGGTGACGTATCCCACGCCTGGCACTGGGCTTTATACTTAGAAACCTATGGTTTCAGTGAGGAACATTATCCCTTGTGTAGGGTAACTCTAATTAAAGTCTTTTATATGAACATATATGTATAGAAACTTCCAAAATAGTAGATTTCCATGTGGCTTTTTCAAACATTTTTGGTATTAGTTATCTTTCCCCTTACCTCGCTTTTACCTACCTTCACATCCCTTTCCCCAATTAAACCTCCCTCTTCATTATTCCCCCCTTTTCCCCTTCATATCACCTATTTCTACTATCACACCTTCCTAAAGATCTTTCTTCCCTTTCCCTAACAATAACCCCTTTCTAGATTTCTGATATATATAT
>NW_008331140.1:271837-282252 GCF_000622305.1 Nannospalax galili
TTCTGCACATTTTATGATTTTATTTAGCTTAGTAATATTATATATATATACATATATATACCTCATTGTCATTATCCATTCATCTGCTGATGAGTTGAGTGCATATACTAGCTACCCTGTTGAGAGTAGTGATAAATGTGGATGAGAATGTGTCTCTGTAGTAGGAAACAGAGTTCTTTGGATGAATGCCTAGGAGAGCTATAGCTGTATCATGTGGAAGATCTCGCCCTAGTTTTAGAAGAAATGCTATACTGATTTGCATCATGGCTCTATCAGTAAAAAAATATAAAAAGATGACACAAAGTTGGTAGGATGTTGGGGGTGGGACTTGGAACTGGAAAGAGCATGAGCAAAATGCACTTTAAATTATCCGAACATTAATTATTATGTTTAAGACACTACAAACCTGCACTAATACATTCTTTAACAGCATATCAGATAATTTGAAAACTCACATTAATTTTTATTTGTCTTGGATTATTTTTTCATTTTCTTCTGTATTTGCTACTTAAAACATAATTTAGAAGTGTAAACAAAATTCAAATTTGAACTCCCAACAAATTGTTCAGGCATCATAATGAAGGAAGTTGGGAAAATAAAAGTGGACCAAAAGAAAAAGAAAAAAGTAATTAAATGATATAGTTAAGCAGTAATATTAATAAAAAATCAAAAATATCTTAAATATACCATCTAAAATGGAGATTGGTAAGATAATATGAATGGGAGAATCAGATAGCTGAATGTGTACAGGTGCCTTTAAGTTGTCCAGTAATGTTTACATGTGTGTTGCATTATTCAAGTAAACACATACACACACAAAATTAATATAATGTAAAAAATTTTAATTATATGAATTAACTTTACAAAATCACAGTAAAAATAGAAGGAAGTACATTGACTATAACTATGTTTGGCATAGTGCATATATGCATAACAATTTTCAGATCAAAGAACATTACCAGAGACAGAGCAATAACACAAGTAATAAAAATATTATTATTTCAGGAAATGAATTATTTAGATGACTTGTGTTCCAAACAACAAAACCTCAACATTTCTGAAGTTGGCATGATACAACTTCAAAGATAAATGAAAAATTAATTTGTATAGTTGGGAACTTTGAAATCCACTTAGATACCATATATAATCAGCAAGAATGAAAAACAAAATGACAAATGAATGATTTAACTGACATATTGTTTGTTAACATTTGAACAAAAATACCCCTAAAATGACTGTTTCAAATGTCCATAGAATTTTCAAAAATTTAAGTATATATAAGAGTTTTAAGACAAAGCATAAATTTAAAAGACAATAATATGGAATAATTTCTCTAATAACTATGAAACCAAAGATATCTGAAAAAATACATGTAATTTAATGAAATGAAAATAGAACACATTTGAGTAAACTTTGCCTATGGTAAGTTGTCTCACAATGAAACACCAATTGAGGAATTACCTAGGTAAGATTGTCCTTTGTGCATGCTTGTAATGGATTGTCTTCATTATTACTTGGTGCAAGAAGGGCCATGTAACTGAGGGCAGCACCATCCCTAAGCAACTGGTCATTGATTGTATAAGAAAGTTAGCAGGGGCCTGAGAGTGAGCCAGCAAGCTGCCTTCCTTTATAATTCCTGTCTTCAGGTTCTTGCCTTCTGCTCCTGCCCTGACTTCCCTTAGAGATGAACTGTGACCTAGAAGTGTTAGATGAAATATGCCTTTTCTTCCTCTAACTTGATATCTGTTAGGATATGTCACAGTAGCACAAAATTAACTAATACAGAACATTCTCTCTCTCTCTCTCTCTCTCTCTCTCTCTCTCTGTGTGTGTGTGTGTGTGTGTGTGTGTGTGTGTACAGAAGAAAGTTAGTGGAATATACCTAAAATAGTGTTGATCCATCTTTTGTATCATTAAACAGTCACATCAGAAATGAAGAAATGTCTCAGGTAAGTTCCTTATTCAACAAAACCAGAAAAAGAAAATAAAGACCACGCCAACATAAGGAAAGAATTAAGAAACATAAGAACAGAAATCAATTCAACTTTTAATAAAGCATCACAACTTCCAAAATAACGCTGCATCCTAAAAATTCTCACTGGTGACTATTCAGCAGGTGTAACAAAACGTACATATCAAAGATGTACTTTTTGTTGAATCACAAAATGTGAGTCACAAGTGTCAGAAGTGAAACAAGATAAATCTCTGTACTTCTTCCAGCCATTCAAAAGACAATGAGATAATTCCATAAATGGCTTTATCATAAATTTGATGATTTAGGATAATTTTGTCAGATTTCTAAAAATCTAAACCTACCAGAGCAAAAATAAGCTTGAATTTAACCATCTGAGCAGTTCAATAGCTATTAAAGGAACTGACCCGTGTTTCAATCCATTTGTGCTACTCTAAGATATACCACATACTGGGTAAATTATAAACAATAGAAGTTTATTTCACTCACAGTTCTAGATGCTGGAAAATCAAAGAAATATAATGTGGCAGAAGTGCAATCAAGCACAGAAGAGAGACAGAAGGAGAAAAATCAATTTGATTTTTATCTCATACCTCTTTTTGTCTGTGGGGAATCTGCTCCCACAATAACTAACCTACTCTCATGAAAATGACACTAACCCACTCATGAGGAAAGAGCCACATTATGTAATCACACCTTTCAATTCCTATTTCTTCAAAGTATTAAAATATCAATTCAATTTTAGCATGAATTTTGGAGATGTAATTCAAACTACATCAGTCTCCTAAAAAAAAAAAAAAAAAAGATAACTTCTCGGAAACAAAATTCTGAACACCAAAGGTGTCAAGTAGTAATTTGAATAAATATTAAAGAAAAATATAACACAGATTTTGGATCATCTCTAGAAAATAAAAGAAGAAACACTTTCAAAATCTTTTTATGGGGGTTTTAGAGAGATATCTCAACCATCAAGAATGCTTGCTGCTATTCCAGAGGGCCTGAGTTTAGTTGCTACAACCCAATTCAGGCAACCCATAACCACCAGTAACTCTAGGTCCTGGGGCTCCAACACCCCTTTGTGGCCTCTGTGGGCATCCAAATGCACATGTGCACACATGCACCAGAGAAAGAAAGAGAGAGGAAGAGAGAGAGATAGAGAGAGAGAGAGAGAGAGAGAGAGAGAGAGAGAGAGAGAGAGAATTGCACAGATAAGCAAATCAGTAAAAAACAGTACTGGGGGGAAAATCTCACATGAATTTCATATATAAACACACACACACACGCACAATAGTGCCTATTGATAAAAAATATCCACTTGAAAATATCCAACATTCATTCATGACAGCAAAAATTCCACCCAGTTCCAAGTAATTATGTGGTATTCACAAAGCGTTTACAACTATATGAAAGAACAATTATCTCTATTTCGCAAAAAATCATTTTTATAAACTTACAAAGAACATCATTATCAATGAAGAAAGAACAAAGGCATTCTTTCCCTAAGAGCCAGAACAAAGAAAAGACATTATTCCTGCATGACCTTGGAATGGCCACTTGAAAAAAAGAATATTCATGAAAATGAGGATATGTTTTCTGTGAACATCGGCTTTAAACTTAGCGGTTATAGTTTTCTACCTGCTCCTTGGAACTCACAATAATATTTTACCAGTGGAAAAATACACATATGAGAAAAGCACATATGAAGAACCAAGCCTCAGTGTCACTGTTGCTGCAATAAATGAGCTGGCAAATACTGTCAAAAGCAGTTTCAAACTTTCAAACTTAATTAAAAATTTACAGTCAGGATGGACCCATTCTGACTAGCTAAGGAGAGATATAAGGAAAGACACATAATGCTTACATGTTTCAAAAAAAAAAAAAAACAAAGGAAATGTATTAACTAAAAAAATCCTAATAAAAATACATATACAATGTATATGTGTGCATATGTATAGCTGAAGTTTATATAACAAGAAAAACAGTGCCAGACAGGGGAAATCTCCTTTGAGTTGTTGGTCAAGGTAGCCCAAGAGACTGTCAAAATAGCACAGGCTATAGCAATAGCCCTTGACTGCCTCCCAATATTTGAAGGTAAGACCCTATCATTGAAGGCAGGACATACTTCAGACACAGGACTTGGAGAAAGAAGGTTTGAACTGACCTGGAAGCCTCCTCACTAAAGACTAGCTCTCATGGTATCTCAGGATACTACACAAGTTGCTAATGGAAAAACAGTAATCAGTGGTCCTACCCAGCTGTGAAGCCTAATAAAAAACAATGACTGGCCAGGAAAATTATTGCTATTGGTGCAGTAGTGGCACTCTTATCATGGGGGTAATCAATAGCTGTCTAATTCGACGAAGGCCCTCTCAGTGAGAGGACATTCATTTATGGAACTGTAAACACAGCCAAATGCACATGGCTGGAGAGAAAAACCTACTTTTGTTACACTTCTAGACCAATGTCATTTCTTACCTTACTCCAAATATGTATCCTTATATACACAGAGAAGTGCACCTCTCATCACTCATCAAAATTCTTATTTTTGCAACAGATGGAGATTATTACAGAGTTCTACAACTGGTCAGCCACAGAAGATAAGTGGCTGTTAGATGAGCATCCCAAAGCGATACACCAACAATGCAACCTCTACAACCAAGGATCAGGAAACACAGCAGAACAAAAGGAAGAAACAATATTAATGCATCTCTCAACTCTAACCAGCTTCCTCATGCAACTGATAGTAATTAACACAGAAAGCCACAACTGGCCAAAATGTAGAAAATAAGAGGCTGTAGAGTACTTGCCCCTGTGTAGGACTCCTACACGTTTGAACTTCTATCACCCAAGGCTCATTGTGAAAGAGGGGGCAGAAATACTGTAAGAGCAATAGGAGGTGGATGACCACAAGGAAACAGAATCTTCCAAACAGCTGGTTAGTTACTCATATAAACTCACAGCAATGCGAATAGCATGCACAACATCCATGCAAGCATACCAGACAAAATCTTGGCATATAAGTGGGAAAATAGATAAGAAGCCCCAACCTTAGCTGGGGAAATATTGCCAATCGATGACTATTGGTAGGAGGAGAATTGGTTTTCTTTAAGGGAGTGATGCTACATAGGTTTACCAGGCTCTAGTAGATGGACTCACAGTGAGGCATATTTGGGGACACAAACATGACTTAAGCCTTAGAATATATGACTGAATGTATGAAATCTGGAAGGGGCCAGGTATGGGGGCATGCAGAAAGGGAAGAATTAGTGCATATAGAGGATATGGGAGGGGTATGAAAATGATCAAAATGTATTAAATGAAATTTGCAAAAAAGTCAGCAAAAAAAGCCACGAGAGGAATGTTTGAAGAAGTTTGCTAAATAATTGTAGTTTCAAATTAGTTGAGATATTTGTGTTTATCTAATTGTAATGTGTCAATCTCCATTTACCAACTGTCATGGGATATTAATAAATCTTCTGGATGTGGCTTGATGGTAATTTGACGCAGGGAGAAATTTTACATTTTGGACCTTGTGTTCTTTTAAAATTTGGGTTGTGCATCTGGAGCTGCCTGGTACTTCATTAAGGGGCATAAAGAGAGGTTTTGTTTTGCCTTCTTGACTGTCCTTCCAGCCTAGAAACGATTGTCATTTTATATTTTTTTAATACACTGAAATACATTTATACCCACACCTACTTTGGCCCATTGATGCCAGCAGGGGCAAGAAGGCAACTAACTAAAGGGCCTGAAATCTATGAGCCTAAGGAAGTTCAAATGTCAGGTGATGAGGTTACAATAACTTCTACATGTATTTGCATTTGAGGTGCCATACATATATTTAAGATGGGATGAATGCTCAGAAAAAATGTGAGGGTGTGCCTGGCTCAAACCTCTATGCAAATGCAAGGTGAAGGATAATATAAGTGGACAAAGACTTGATGGAGAGGTGAGCTCAGCGCCAACTTTCAAGGCTTAACATTTTTTCTTTGTATACTTCTTATTGGTTCATGTAAGTAAGAAATTATCTGTCAGAACCTTGGCTGTGATAGGGTATAAACTTAAATAATCACGTGTGAAAAGGAACCTTATCTTTCAAAAAATAATTTTTGAAAAAATATTCACTGAATATATGCATTGTTTCTGCTCTTCACAAATGAAAGCAAAAAAAACTTGATTTAGTTACAACACTGAAAATCCCCCATCTTCAAAAACAAAAATGTAAGTGACATTTGCTGAAATAGAGTAACAAGGGTAGTCTTCAAGGAAAGATAAGTCCCTGAAACCATCTCTGAAAACACTAGAAAATAATCCCAATCAAATGGCATAACAGAGTTAAAGTAAATTGTGGATAAAAACTGGAGGAAACCACGGAACAGTATCAGAACAATTAGAGAAGAGCAGTAAGGAAAAACAATAAAAATGAAGCCAATAGAAATTCAGGTGCTGAAAAGCAAAGCGTCCACTATCAGAACCTAGCAAATGCGTACAACACTAAATTTAGGCAGGCAGAAGAAAGAGCCAGGTGGACTAAAGTTAAATCAACTGAAATTCAGTCTTAGGAAGAGCAAGAAAAATGATGTATCAAAAACAGAATAATGTAGAAAACTAAAGAAAAACCTGGATCCAGAGAATACATAACTTCATAGACAATTTTGCTAGAGGAATTCAGCTACAGGTTTTATTTGCAAAAAAATGAAACTCAACTGGAGTTAAGGAAAAATAATATATATTACAGTGGAAATACATGAAATAAATGATAAAAATGATGAAGAAAGGTTTTTGAGATTAAAAATGGCAAATTTTAATATAAAGTAAAAACACATTTAAATTATGAATTTGAGAAATGAAAGATCAAACATCACTAAAAGTTCAAACAACTACAAATATGTATATGATGCTATTCTAATCTGATCTAAAATATTTCAGATATCTGATTTGAACTGTTCATGTAATTTAAATATATAAACTAAATAAACTGAGTAAAAATAAAACAAATGTCAAAATAGACTTCTAAAAGATAAGATATTCAATTGGTAAATTATATTGCCCTATATATTCTCACTTTTGAATTATACCAAACATTTAAAAATAATTTTATACATTTCTTACAAAATTAATAAAGCATTAAAAAATCTTGCAAATCTAGTCCAAGAGTGAACACTCTGTAGTACATTGTATGAAATAGCACCCTGATGTTAAAACCAGATTGAACATATAAGAAAAGTCAATTAAGTACTCAGGTTTAAAAAATTATTTTTTATTTTTTTGTGTATCTCATACACACCATTTTAATCATCTTTATACCCTGTTCCCCATCAGCACCCTTTCATAGTCCCCAACTGAATTTCATGCATTCCATCGTTTACGTCAAGACCTATCAAGTCAAGTTAATGTCCCCAGATCTCTTTCAGAGCATCTCCATCCACTGTGGTCTTGTCAGCCTATCCTGAGTCACTCTCTGAAAAAGATCAGCTCTTCCTCACCCAGCAGTAATCAACTGCCCAATAGTTCTTCCACTAAGATTGGGGCCTGCTGCCCATTTCCACAGTTCTATGCTAGGTTTTTATCTCCTTGTATTTGCATGGGTCTTGTGCATGCTGTCACCATAACTACACGATTTCACACTGGATTACTTTTTGCCAACCTAATCCAGTAACATGTAAGTATGCCACAAGAATTATTTAAGCCAGGATTAATTTAAGTATTCTCATACTAGCTAACCATCAAAAACCATAACTTTTGTTATTATTACAAACAAGAAAAAAGACTATTTTAGTTACAGAAATGCCATGGCAAAAGCATGCTTTCATGCCTTTATTAGTTATAAAATAAAAAAAGAGATAATTTCCTCATCCTAATAAAATATGAAAATATCCATAGACATTATCATACTTATCATATAATAATTATATGACAATTTTTGTCATTTTTTTGTTTCTTTCTGAATTCTGTTTTACTACCAATGCAATAAGTTACTGGGGGATTATTAACTGTCTGAGGAATCACGATAGCCTTTTCACATTTCTTAGGTTTCTGATTTAAAATTTTTGCAACTATGATCAAGTAATTGGTTGGAAGTTTTAATCTCCTATGCCTTTGAATTGAGGAACTCATGAACTTTCAAATGGATTTAGTATGTGGCAGAGTCAAGGCACAAGTTGGCACAGCTGGACTGAAGGAATAGCTAAACAGCCTCAAAATGTACTTAAACACAGACCTTCACAGTTCCAGAAGTCATAGAGAAGAAACTCTCTGCACTGGCACCCACAACATAGATACAAGCCATCTATAAACAATGTGGTAATAACCAAATAAAACCTGTTATATTCAAAAGTCCAATAACATAAGAGGTGAAAAGGAGCAAAGACACGGCTACCATCCAGATAATAAGCCAAAATGGCAGCATAAAACAATAAACCCAGCATTAAGAAAGATGAAAAAGAGGGATTGCTGTAAGTACAAGGCAAGCATGGGCTACACAGTGAGTACCATCCCAGCCCAAGGTACATAACAAGGTCCTGGCCTGAAAAAAAAAAAGTAAAAATTTAAACCTAATAAATGCTGCATAGGATGTGAGGCAAAATTAATTCTTACATGCTGTTGATGGAAAAGTAAATGAATCCATCCAATATAGACTTCAGTATTGGATTCCTCAAAAAACCTAAATATAGAACTACTATATAACCCATTTTATCATTCCTGTGCATATACCTGAAGAAATCAAAGGCAACATACAATATATATTTCTCCCCATGTTTATTGTTAAACTATTCATGATAGCAAAATCAAGAAATCAACCTAGACACAACTCAATGGATGAATGTATTAAGAAAATGTGTCATCTATTAAGAACGGAGTATTGCTCAGCCATTGAAGCAAAAACTGTCATTTTTAGGAAAATGAAAAAAGTGTATATTACATAAAGTTAAATAAACCCAAATCAACGTGATAGGCATCCCTTGATTTCCTACACATATGAAATTTAAAAAAGGACATAAAACTAGAAAGAAGGCTATGAAAGAACAAGAAGGGGTCCAGTGGATTGTGGAGGGGCATAAGCATGTATGGTCAAAGTACTTTATGGGAAAACTGAAAACTGCTACTTTGTATAATTAATACAGACTGATAAAAATTCAGCTAGTGGCCAGAAAGATGGACCAGTGGCTTCTAATGCAATCCTGACAACTTGAGCTTGATTACCAAAAGTCATGTGAAGGGGGACACAGAGAACTGAACCAATAGAGTTGTCCTAGGACTATTATACCAATGCTTGGAAATTCATGACAGCTTCTAAAGTAATAATAACGAAATTTATAAATAGAAACAACAAAGAGACTGGAGAGATGGCTCAGAGAATACTTGCTTCTCTTAAAGAGGACCCAAATTCTGTTCCTAGCACCTACATCAGGTGGCTCACAACCTCCTGAAACTTCAGCTCCAGGATATCCAACACCCTTTTCTTACTTTCACAGACACCTGAACTCATATTCACAGGTACACACACATATACACAAAATTAAAAACAAAAATAAGATCATTTTGTCCCGAGTTATCGGTATAATTTCTAGTGCAGCTATTTTTAAAATCATGCATAAATACAAAGGATATTTAAAGGCACTAATAATCTTGATAAACAGATGTACATAGCAAAATACTTTTTTATTTCAAAACTTATTCTACACAACTGTAATGGAATAATATGGAAGTTACATAAAGACACACACCCACACAACAGACAACAGCTTTCAATCTAGAAACAAAATTATGATCTAGTCTCACTGGTATGCTATCAATTCCTTAAGGAAAAGACAATTTTGTTTCACTTTCTGATAAATGAAGGTGGGTAAAATAGATATGTAGATGCAAAATAATAAATAAATAAATAAATAAATAAATAAACTGTCCCAAACAGTCTCTACATGTAAAAATTAACCAAGAATTGAGCATTGACTTCAGTGAACAATTTAAATTCCAAAATTATCAAGAAAAAATACATAATTCTTAGATATGACTCCGAAACCACAAGTAACAAGAAAGAAATGGAGCTCGTGTAAAAATTTAAAGTGTGACTACTATCCTCAGGCCTCTTGGGGTAAGTCTATAGCGCAGCTCTCCACGCCGGGACTCCCTAAGCCACATTCACCCTTCCATCCCCCCCTCGCCATTCTATACTCCTAGTTTGGGCCCTGTGCCATTCCCAGTCTTGAGGCTCCAGACACCTGGGGAACCAATACTGTTTCCTGATCCTTCTCACCCAGAGCAACTCAGGCCCTTTCTTGGGCTCCAGGAGCACCGCTTCTGGTCCTGGCCCTGCCCTCATCTCCCTCTACTTCCCTGGTCCTGGAACACTCGCCAGCCTTTTTCTGGGGCTGACAGCCTCTTTCTAGGGCCCCGAGGCTTACCTTTACTCTCCCTGACCCTTTGCATCCAGTACAACCCAGCT
>NW_008331140.1:286847-302813 GCF_000622305.1 Nannospalax galili
TCTCTTCATCAAGGAAGCCGAGGAGATCCCACCAGATGGACTTGAACCAGTGTCCAGTGTATAAAGAGGAGGGTCAATACGGAGGAATCATTTCCTCCATGCTTCCAAGAGAAGCCAACAATGGTCGAGCAGGACCTTTGACTTATCTTCACATGGATGAAGGGAAGTATAACCAAAGATTAAAGGGGCCAACATAATATCATAAGAGCATACATATACATAACTAAAAGTTACTCGACAAACAGCAAAGCCAGACAGGCGATACCTTCAGTCGAGTTGTTGGCTAGGATAGATTAAGGCTCTTCCAGACAGTAACCCAACATACTACTGGAAAAATGCACAGCAGACCCCAGTTCTATCCAAAGGAATACTGACAATGGATTGCCGTAGATGAGGAACAGCTGACCCTCCTGTAACAGGGACCTCTGGCTGACTAGATTTACCAGAAGGGCAGACAGGGGGAATGGATGAGGGTGCTGACAACACAGTGGACAGTGACAGGGATGGCAGAGTATGGAGCCTCTAGTGGGAGAGGAAGGCTGTATATTTGTCGAGTTTGTATTCATGCTCAGATGCCGAGGAGCTCAGAAGGTAGGCGACTGTGACCAGTGATAGTCATGTATATAGAGATTAGAGATGCATGTGAAAACGTCTCAATGTCAATTGCTTTGGAATGAATTCTTCTGTATGAAAAAAAAAAGTTGTGCTGTAAAGTATTCCTTGAGAAATGTTTATAATTCTATGAGAATGTAAATAGTTTCACAGTAATTGTTTTTCAGTTAGAATATTCTAACTTAATTGCAGCGCAGTCTCTTTATTTCTTGTTCATTAATTTTTAACTAACTTCATAAAAGAATAAGAATAAAAAAAAAACTGGGTATAATATCAATAAGTAATTACTTACTTACTTACTAAAGATGTATCATTTTATGCCTAGGATATCTATGAAGGACTATATTCATGTACTTGCTAGTTATAAAGTCTAATAAAATAATGGACACCTATGAACCCTCCAGCCAGTACAAACAACAAGACGAGACTTATTGGGGTACTCACCCACACGTCCTTTTTGTCACTCTGCTTCTTGGAGGAAGCTGCTTCGAATTTTGGGTTATACATTCCATTATCTTTTAAAAACTACTATCTTTTATAATTGTATATATATTTAAAGAACATATTGTTTACTTTTGTCTGTACTAGAAATTAATCCTTTGCTGGTTATTCAGATTATAAAAGTCTCCCAGTTTGTCCTGGAGAGATGGCTCAGCAGTTAAGAGTCTGGCTGCTCTTGCAGAGGACTCGAGTTCACTTTCCAGCACCAACATGGCAGCTATCAACCATCGATAATGTTTCTAGGGGATCCAATGCCTTCTTCTTGCCTTCTCTGACCTCTGTAGGCATTGTGGGACATGGGTGCACTTACATACACGAAGACAAAATACTCATACTTATTAAAATAAAAATAAAAATAAATAAATAAATAAAAATTAAAAAAAAATTTAAACTGTATGTACCTCAAATAACACCATCAGAAACTTAAAAGAATGCAAATACTAGTAGATCATAGCAGCAAAACACATTCTGATATTTTATTTACATACACATCACATAAAACAAGTCTAGTACTTAATAATAAAACTATCAATAAGGTAATTATCAACAGAGAAGGGCTATTAATAGCTACTTCTCTAAAGAAGCTATGTCCAATATGCTCATGAATGGAGCCTCAATATCATTTGGCATTAGGAAATTCCAAATCAGTCCCCAACGGGAGGTAATTCTGCATGCACTACAAAGAATGTAATAATCATACATAAGGAAAAGGATGTGAAAACATTGATATAAGGCCATAAAACTGCAGGAATATAACTTTTTGCATATACACGACATGAGTTTGATGAATAGTCTTTAAACTGTAAAATATATCGCATATGACCCTGTATTTCTGTTACCATATCCTTAAGGGAGAGGCAAGCAAACTTTTGCATGAGACTATTTAAATAAAAGTTTATGGAAGTATCATTTTGGCTCTACAAAGTGTGTGAACAATCCACCTAGCCACAAATGATGGTATCAACAGAAGTATATCCAAACTATGGGTTAGTTTTCTGTCACAAAAAGGAATGAAATACTAACATATAAACTCGAGGAACTTTCTTCATGGTGAGTTAAATAAAATTGTAATAAAACTTCCTGTTTTCTAAAACCAGAAGTAGAAAATATACAGAATCAGAAAGTGGATTATTTTTACTATGGGGTTGAGGAATAAAGTGAGGTATGATATGGTGCATGTTTTTATGTATTAAATATTTAAAAAATATGTATGAGGGAGTAAAAGATGTATGTATTTTAATAGATTGTATACGAATAGAAAATTTGAGTTTTGTGATGAAATCATAACTTGGTTAATATGCTAAAAATCACTCAATATGTGTTTGAAGAGGCTGTGTTTTCTTGTGAGCAAAATATATTTTGATTAAGTTACTTATAATTTCCATTTTCATTTGGTTTGTATTAAAGATGTATCTCTCTACTGAGAATATATTTCTTTTAACCTTTTTCAAATTTATTTAAAATTACTTCATAGAAAATTTCATTATAGTTGCTTTAAAGTAATTTCCTGATGATCCTAAAGGTTGAGTAATCTCAGTTGGGACAGCTATTGTCTCATGTGAAATTTAAGCAATTTCTTTTTCTTTTGCATATATTGACTTTGGATGTTATATTGGGCATTTTAAACCATATAGTGCATTCTCTCTCCTGAGAAAACATGTTAAATCTTGGTAATTTTTGTTTGTTTGATTCAAGAACCATTCAAACGATTAAATTTAGCGTGCAGCTTTTATTTCACCTCTTTTGTTAAGACAATTATCAATGTACACTTCAAAGCTTCTTCTAAGCTATTTGTCTCTTCCTGGAGAGTGCACCACTCAGTGACAGCTTGGCATGTGTTAATGGATTGAGTCGTACTGGTCAGACTGCAGATCTCCAGCCCCTTCCACACAGATTTCTTCCATCACACACATTTCCTATTCCCATGAACAAAACCTTACAGTTTGCATGTGCAAAAGGAAGAATTCTGTTAGGAGTTTAGCTCCAGTGCTACAGTATGCTCAAGACTGACATTGGTATGCAGCATCATAAAAGTGAGACAGATGAATAGCAGTGTTTTGCCTCACAATTGCTGAGCAACAGGAGTTTGACACTCTGTTTCCTCAATCAGGAGGGCTAATGTTCAATCACTGTTCCTGTACTACCTGCTGCTCCTGCCTGTTCTCTAATTTAGCTAACCCTACAGGGGCAGAATCAATAAATAAGAGATTAACCTGCAAAGTTAAAACCTGTTAGAACATTTCTCTTCGCTTGTTCTCACTTTCTTTCTTCCTACAGAGGCACATATTTAGAAAGGGGAACGGGAATGAGAAAAAGAAAGAGCAAGTGTGAATGAGAAAGAAAATAACGTTCCTATGTCATCCAAGAAAATAAAACAAAGAAAAGACCCCACACAGCCTCTAAAGAAGCACAAACATCTGTCTCACTATGGGTAAGAGAGATATTGATTACTAAAATGCTTGCCACACCAAAGTTTTTAAACATGAATGTGCCAATACGACTCACTGCTAATATATATATTCCAGGGAAATTTATAAATCTGCATTTCCTATATATTATTATACTTATGTGCACCAACATTTGCTACATTGATTATAATTGCATATACCAATAATCAGTATAATGTTTTCAAAGGTGATTTTATGCTTATATAATTTTGAGCATTCATAGAATGTTAAGAAATTCAAGAAGAGTTAAATATAAGGTCCTTAAATGAAGCGCACATAAAATAAGCCACACCACTAATTTATTATTTTACTTACCACTTTTACTGTGTGTTTCCTTTTATACTCAGTATGCTGTAATACAGTATTACAATAATTTATTAAATGATTAGACACAATCACAATTTCTGTTACTATATCTCTACTAAATTGACTTCTTTGTTAAATTAAACTATTTTTATTTATTTTAAAAACACGCTTAGTTTTTGGATTTTTCTTCAGCTCATGTAAAAATTTATTTATATCTTTAAAATATTTTGATTACATAAAAGATAAATAAGTTCGTGCAAATCAAAATCTGGGTATTGAAGCTGAGACGGTAGCTCAGTGTAGAGTGCTTGTCTGGCATTCTCAGTGCACTGGGATCCGTTCTAAACCCCACAGAAGGCATAAGGAAGGAGAAACAAAAAGCATAAAGGAAGGAAAAGATGAAAGAAGGAAGGTAAGTCAGTCTTTGCCATGACAGTTGCTTTGCTGTCATTTTTCTCAATCTTTTAAAACTATAGAGCTTGAAAATATATTTAAAAATGCATGTGTATGCATATTTTGATGTGATACACAAAATTAGATTTATGTCTACTTTTTTGCTCTATCTTGCATTTACTCAATGATTCTATCTCTTTCCCCATTTTTTAAACATTGAATATGAAATGTCCCTACAGGTTCATGTTTCTATATGTCTGAATACTTTATTCTCATCTGGTGGTACTGTTTCAGGAGACTGTAGAAATTTAGGGACATGGGAATTGGTTGGCAAACACGGGCTTGTAGGGGTAGCTTTTAGCAGAATATATGTACCTACGACTCTGGTCAGCACACTCTATTTCCTAATAAATACAATATAAAAAGTTGCCAGTACATGCCCCCCCTCCACAATCCAACCCACATTATCCCACATGCATTCACCAGGATAAGTAGAGTTAAAAGAGAAAAACGTTTCAAGTTTGTATCCCTCTGGACCTTACACACACTTCCAAAATTAAATACAAGATAATACAATGTAACAACACATCCTATAGAATAGTGATTCCTGGCAATTTTTGGCTAATCCAATGAACAGGAGGTTTGTTGTAACTAACCAATGTACTACGAAATTAACAATATTTTCACAGTAAATAACAAAATATATCAATAGAATCTCAAAATATTCAATATGTTTTTTACCAAAAAAACTCATTAAGCTAAGACTGCAAAGAAACTTCTGAAATATGATGAAAGCAATCAGGATCTAGAAAGAAAATTGAATTTAATATATAGAAACAGAAATATTTCGGACTTAATATTAAGAAAAATAGTAGATACTTATCACAATTTCTGCTCAGTACCTAATGCCCACAGATCCTGATGTAGCTCATAAAACAATTCTACTTTGTCATGCATGGTACTGCACACATTTAATACAAGACATTCAGGAGGAGGAGGCAGGTGGATCTCTGGATGTTTGAGGCTAGCCTGCTCTACGTACTGAATTTCATGTCAGTCAGGTTTGCATTGTGAGACTGTCCTAGAAAATCAAACACATAATTATTTCAGTAAATGGAAGCAATTATTATTTGACTCAGTTATAAAATATGTCTTCAAAATTATTTGGCTTCAAATGGTTAATTCACATAAATTATTCTACATTAAGATGATTTTTTAAAAAAATATACCTTTTTTTGTACATGCCATTCTCTCACAGACACACACATACACACAAATAAAAATAACAAAAAAACCTTCTGAGTAACCCCATACCCATGACTATATAGAGAGCAGAAGTTGAACTCCATGTGCTCTTTCTTTAAAGAACATGTAATTTGGGGGCATAAGGATGTTAGGGTGGATGTGGGAGGAGCAGGGTGATGAATATGTCAAAATACTTTGTATGAAAATTCTTAAAGAAGTAATAAAAATATTTAAATTAAAATATTGAAGAAAGGAAGAAAGGAAGGCAGAAAGAGAAAGAAAGAAAGAAAGGAAAGAAAGAAAGAAAGAAAGAAGAAAGAAAACATGAGCCTGAGTGCAAGCCAACTATCAGTACTTCTCCCTGGTTTCTGCTTTTAAGTTTCTCTTGGGCTTCTGCCTTGACTTTCCTCAATAATAGACTTTAATCTTCAGGATGAAATAGAGCCTTTCCTCTTCTAAAATGGTTTAGAAAGCTAGAAATTGGTTTATCATTGATGCAGCCATACCACTCTTGGGCATATACCCAAAACACTATACCCTAATACATAAATACCTGTTCATAAATGTTCAATGTTGCCCTTTACATAATAGCCAGGAACTAGAAACAATCTAGATTTCCATCAAATGATGAATGGATAGTGAATGTGTGGAACATATACACAACGGAATATTAGACAATGCTTTTAAAAAACAAAATTTTTAAACTTGCAGATAAGTGGATGGAACTGGAAGCAATCATCCTGAGTGAGGTAACCCAGACCCAGAAAGACAAGACAAACGTTACATGTTTTCCCTCATATATGGACTTGTTTCATTTCCAAATCCAGAGAGTTCAAAAAGAAATAAATGTCCATGAGTGGTACAGGGGAGGCTCTCTTGGAAAGGATGTAGGAAGCAATAATATAAAGGGGGAATGGGGGAATAATAGAGTAGGAAAAGGTTAAATAGGATGTGGAACTGGAGGACAGGGTAGAGGAGGGAGTATGGGGAGAGATAACCATCACCAAAGGCATCAAGATGGAAACATTGTAGAAACTACTTAAAGTATTTGCATATATTGTAATGAGATTAAAAGGCGTTACCTTATGACAGGGGGACATTTCTCCTACTGACACAGTAGGCTTGCAAAGTAAAAGCCCGGTACAAAGAATAGACTCTTTCTTTTGAAGCTGTTAACCAAGTGTCCCAAAGACCCTCAAACAATACTGGCCATTGCCCCTGCTCTTGGTTACCCAGCAGAACTTGATGACAGGACCACATTGCTGAAGACACTATGAACATGAACTGTAAAGCAAACAAGGAAAAATCAAGCTGGTGTTGATTTCAAAGCCTCACATATACTGCCTAGATTTCATAGTGCTGGAAGGTAACTGAGGAGAAAGTTTAAAATGAATGTTATCAGTTATGAATCCTTCTAGCTAAACAGCAGAAACTGGCCTGGAAAGACATGCCTACTTTTGCAATAATGGCACAAATATTTTAGGAGTAAACAGATTACTTTCTAATTGGATTTAATGTCCCTCTCATATGATGGAGCCCATAACTGTCTTTGATATCAGGCCTAAAGACTGAGGTTAGAAAGCTCTCAGTCCAAGAGAAAAAGAAAAATACAGACATTCTCTTGAATAGATAATGTATTTGACTGATTTTTAATGAATTTTTGTTATGCATAGAGATTAATGCATCTTTGAACTCTCAACAGAAAATACTCCTTGTACAGTACGTGGTAACTGACACATTGAACCACTACTAGCCTACATGCAGAGTATAAGAGGTTGCAGATTTCTTATGTAAGAAAAGGACACCTATATAAAGCTTCTGTCTCCTAAGGCTCAGGAATCATTGTGGAAGAGGGGGCAGAAAGATAGAAAGAGCCAGAAGAGATTGATGATCACAAGGAAACAGAGTTTTTCAGATGCCTGATCAGTTACTCATATGAACTCACAGCAATATTGACTATATGGACAAGTTTCATGTAAGCTCAAGCCAGAGAAATTCCCAAAATAGACTTGCAGAAGTGGGTAAGAATCCTGAAATATAGGTAAGGAACTACTGACAACCA
This sequence comes from Nannospalax galili, assembly GCF_000622305.1. NCBI lineage: Eukaryota > Metazoa > Chordata > Mammalia > Rodentia > Spalacidae > Nannospalax > Nannospalax galili. Next base: position 294,414 of record NW_008331140.1, read on the forward strand.
GTGGCTGCTGGAAATAGGAGATTCAGTCTCATTTAAGATTGAGACTCTTAGTAGGTTGACTAGCTCCAATGGAGAAATCCATGCTGAAGATAATTGGGGACACAAATGCTCTCCCAGACAAGAGGAAATTAGAGGAGTAGATAGAAAGTATGGGGGTGCAGATACAGGACAAGATCAAAATATGATCAAAATATACTGAATGAAATTCACAGAAAATAAAATTTAAAAGATAAGAAAAAAGAAAAATCTTAAAAAAACTTAAAAGGGTCAGAAGAGATAGCTCAAAGGTTAACAGTGCATTCAGCACTTCCAGAGGACCCAACTTCAATTATCAGCAACCTTGTTAGGCAGGTCACAACTGCCTATATCTCTAGCTCCAAGGGATCATTCACAGAGACACACATACACATTAATAAAAATAACACAAACAAAAAATTAAAAATATAGCCTTTGGAATTGGAGAGATGACTCACTTGTTAAGAGCACTGGCTGCTCTTTCAAAAGACACGGGTTTGGTTCCCAGTGCCCACATGGAGAATAATAACCATAAGTAACTCTAGTTCCAGGAATGCAATGTCCTCTTCTGATCTTTAAGGAAATTGGACACTTGAGTGCACTTATATGCATGGGGGCAAAACACTCATACAAAGAAAGTTAAAAAAAACATTTATAGCCTTATAAATTTTTGTCAAAGGCAGCAAAATAGACAAAATAAACATAATTTTACAAAAAAAACTCAATTCCAACATGTATTCATTTTATTTAAATATATCTACAAACTCCTATAATAATCAGTTAAGATGAATGTTCATATAATTTTAACCCCTTAGTTAGAGAAAATGAAATAATGTGAATTCCCTACAACCACATAGCCCATCACTGTCTCTTAATTATGTGGTGTATCAGTCAGATTTCCCTGGCCACTTTAGAGGTAAGAAATAACCAGTTCTGAACCTGTTTCTGTTCTAAATAATTTCACAGTTAAATTCTTCCATAATGTTAAACAAAAGAAAGACAAGACAGATTCTGTCGAGCAACATTCTCATGAATAAAAATATTCTAAATAGAGAAACTGAAAAAAAAATACATAGAATAGATTCTACACTAACCCTTTTCCTCTGGAGAATGCTTTTCCTTCTACGTGAGGAGAGTTTCTTATAACGTATGAAAATGATGAAAACTTTTAGAAAATACGTATAACAACATAGGCTGAAATTAACATACAAGTTGTGTGTATCTTATAGAGTAGATTAAAATATTTCCCAAGAAATGGAAAGTCTAATAAAAGGTGAGGATCATACAATTTAAGTACATCAGAGAAATGAACACTGTTTCAAGCAATTATTTTAAAGTGGATATAAGATAGAAAACATATTAAGCATTATAAACTTAAAAATTATAATAATAATTTAACAAAAAAGGTTTTATATATTATTTATTTGTAGAACCAGGAGACAGTTTTTCATATTAATATTTTCTTGATTAATAGAATTTCTATAGAGAATAATATTTAAAGTTTAAGAACATAGGTCCTAAAATTAGACTATTCAGCTTTGAATTTTTTTGCCTCATTTTTTGAATATATTATTGATAAATTTACAGAATTTAGGTAAAATTGTATTTATGCATAAAATGGTACTAACAATGATAATGATGATAATAATTATCCTTTCTAGGCAGGGAGGTTAGAGAGATAAAGTAATATGCTGACTACAGTCCTCCTCACATTATAAGTGCTCAGTTGACGTGAGCTTAAAACATAAAAACTCAGTTAACCTTATTAAATGATAGTATATTTTAAAATGTCAACAATATGTTTATTTGGCTTCTTAATTTTACTTACAGGTTTTTTTTCTTTGTATAATGTCTCTGTAGCCATTGACTGGTGTTTTAAAATATTTTATTTGTTATTATTTTTATTTTATGTGTATGAGTGTATTGATTGCATGTATATAAGTACACCCATATCCTGCATTGCCCACAGGGGTCAGAAGAGGCCCTAGGTTCCCTTGGAACTGGAGTCATGGATGATTGTTAGCAGTCATGTGGGTGTGGGATTTGAGCCTGAGTCCTTGGCAAGAGCAGTTAGTGCCATCTCTCCAGCACATTGACCATAGTTTTAAGAAGAATAAATGAAGCTTATATCACAATACCAAGAGGTGTCCTTGACAATTTATTTCTCTGAAAAGTAGATGTTGGCCAAAAATCATGAATAGAGGAGGACTGGATAGGATAAATCATCAAATGAATTCATAGCATACCGGAAGCCTCTGAAATGTTTGTACATTGCTTCAGAACAGAAATTACCCATTGACAAAGTCCACAATGGATGAAATGCTGCAGTCCTTCTACTGCTTTCCATTTCATCAGCAATAACTATTCAAAATCCTAATGGCAGCTTGAAAGCTGAGAGAGTATGTGGTAGGAGTTAATGTTGCAGACTCTAGCTGTTCACACTCCTCACTGCATCTTACCCTTGGCCAAAATGCTTGACATATGGTATATATTTATATAGTTCTTTGAAACTGTTCTTGGTGAGCTGTGAGTAAACATCTACTTAGCCCAGATAGGAAACCCAGGACAGACAAAAATATGAATATCTCCAAAGTACAGCTTGGTGAAACAGTGAGTTTTATTGTGATTACTTATAGGAACACGGTTGAGGGATTACTCAAAGGAACAGAAGTGATTCAAAGATAGCTGCATCCCCAAAATCCCACTCCAGCATGGGTGACAGCTCACAAATTCAGGAACACCGAAGTGCACTGTACTGCCAGAAGGTAACTCAGCAAGTCGAAAAGTGTCTTTTTCAGGCAGCTCAGTTGCTCTGGGCTTCTGCCAGGTAACCTGGCTGATATGAGAGCGTCTTTCAGAAGGCCTTCCTGATTATATATGCTTGGGAAGGGAAAGCCTAATGAATCGGCTCACTTTCATGGGCTTCCTGATTTTATTGACCTGTTTACTTCCCGAGCTTAGCGAGCTTCCATGCAGGATGGGATGCTTTACCTCCCTTTAGAAGATCCTGTACTTTAAGTAAGACTGCTCCAAGACTGAAAGGTGTATTACAGAGGACATTGCTGCGCAGCATTCATTTTGTCATTTTTCTGTGTTGTTAAGGCCTTCGGGTATCAGGTGCAAAACCTTGTTGTCAAATTCAATATCATAATGCTTCTTCAAATATTATTCTTCAGAATGACTCTATTCATATCCTACAATCAGTTTTGTTAGTTTTGTTTTTGTGTAGGTAAGGGATTAAAATGATGTTTTTTTGTGGTTATCTGATATCTCTGTCATAGAAATTGACCACAGACTGATCTGGCTTGTTAAGAAGACTTAAACTATACTCAGAGGCAGAGGAAGTTATTATTTATTTAAAAGGGTCTCAGACTGGGAAAAACCTGTTCCAGAGAAACTGAGCTCCCCTTCCAAAAATACGTAAATATTTTTATATAATTTTTCTTATAATCCATTGATAGTAATCATATTGGTGTATTTGAGACTTGTGACACAGAAGTGCACATGGTTATTATAGGAAATTTAAGCAGTCAGTATTGTATAAAGAAGCCGATATTTTAGGAAAGTGAGTTGTAACTTCTCAGTGATACACTAATGCCAGTATAATCTCAACTATTTTTAATTGAAGTTTTGTGTATTTCGTACAAAACATCTCAATCAATCTTAATCATCTGTATGCCCCCTTCCCCTCTGGCACCCTCCCATGCCCCCCCACACTGGAATTCATATATGCTTTCATTTTTTTAAGGCTTATTGTGTCAAGTTAGTGTCCCCAGATGTTCCTCAATGCAAATTCATCTACTGTGGTGTAGTCAGCCTATCTAGAATCTCTAGCTTTATATTTACAAATATCCCAGTCATGAGTTATCAAAGTCTTTTGTACCAGATGGAGACTATTACAGAGTAACACATTTGGTCACACACAGATATTGTCTGTGATTTGCCCAAGTCTAAGTGGCACATGTACAAAGCAACCTCTACACCTAAGGCTCATGAAACATAGAACAAGGGGTAAAGAGAAAACTACTACATCTCTCAGTTCTCATCAATGAATCTCCCTCATGCAACAGAGGGCCAGAGACACAAAAGGGCACAAATGGCCAAAACATAGAGATTAAGAGCCTTCAGAATGCTGGTCCTTGGACAGGACTCCTATACTAAACTACACCCACCCAGGACTCAGGGACCATTGTGGAAGAGGTAATGGAAAGATTGTCAGAGCCAGAGAGGAGATGCAAGACCATATGGAAATAGAGTCCTACAAACTCCTGGGACCCTGCTCATATGAACCTACAGCAATGGTATCAGCATGCACAAGACCCATGCAAACTCAAGAAGACAAAAATCCAGCATAGAACTGGAGCACTGGACAGTTGAACCCAATCTTAGCTAAAGAATTATTGGCAACTGATTATTACTGAATGAGGAAGAGCTGATCTCATCTATTTTAACAAATAAGACACAGGCTATCATGTGCTTCCCAAAAGACTACTGTAAGAGTATTTTCCAAGGTGCTCAAAGACTCCAGATTTTGTGGTTGCCTGAGATCTCCTATCTCAGCCTAAGACTGAGTTCAGAGTGGCCTTTATGAATTGAATACAAGTAGAAGCTTCCAAAGTCCTAATTTTACTTACACATATATCAACAAGTGGTATAAAAAGTTCTTGTGAAATATACTTGCTTGTCCTTATTCATCTACCATACAGAAAAAACTTATACTAAGATTATAGTTCATTAGTTCCACATAGGTTACTTTTCTTTATTATCAGCACCAGTTTTTTACAAGTGCTCTTTACTTACTGAAAAATGAGTCTAGGGTCACATGATGAAAATCATCTAATTGTGTGTGCAACAGCTTCTTTTTTGGCTGATTATTATATTCTACATAAAGACATGTTTAGGTTTATGCTAGTACCACATTATTGGTTATTTTAGCTTTCTAGTTGTTTTGAAATAAAAATATTGAACTCTAACTTGCTTCTTTTTTATCTAACTTGCTTCTTATTTTTCAAACTTGTTTTGGGATATTTCTTGACATTCAGTATAAATTTTTAATCTAAGGAGTAGCTCATCTGTCTATTTCACTTCTAGAATCTCTGTGATTAATTATCCCATAGCATACATCTGCACAAAACAAACTCTTCTGATTGCTGCTTCAGCACTATTGTTCGTTATGGTAACGATGCCCACTTTGTGTTTCCCAGGTGAGTGCTGCCACTTAGTGCCTTGAGTCCTAAGATATAGTTACTTTTCTTTCTGTTGCAGCAACCATTTCAATGGCAGCGATTTTCACTGCAAGGTTTGGCCTATAGAGAAGAATTATCACGGAACAGTGTTTTTTCAAAGATACAGGGGCTTACCTCCCAAATTATTTTCACAAAGTACTAATATAAGGTAAATTTTCAAGTCTTTCCCAGTGTGGATGTGAAAAATTCTTAAACTATAAGTCTTTCTCACTTTCACTATTTCTAAACTTTTTAATTACTTCCTAAGGCAAGGCCAACACTTCTAGATTTCTAACTACAGGCATAAGCTTAGACAGAACTATGTTATGGCAGTTCCACTTTCTCTGTGCTTTTACTTACCACACTGTCAGTTATTCATGGTTAAATGTGTCCAAAATTAAAATGGAATACACAGAGAAACTATACAAAATTTTCTATTGTTTACTTTAGTGAGAAAAGTGAGATAATGTCATCCCACCTTCCTCTCTCTATCTCAAAAAATGAGTTTTCCTTTTACCAGAGTCAATATGTGCATCAATGTTGTACATTTCTAGTAATAGCCCAGAAAAATACTTAATCTCAGTTATTAGACTATGTGAATGGTATTGCAGTGTTTCGGTTCAAGTAGTGTCCTATGACATGGAAACTACATTAATCACTTCAATTAATCTGTTCACGTGGTTGTTAAATCATAGAAAACCGTAAGTAAGGATGTGTGTGCAAGAATTAAACCTTTTGAGATAGATAATATTTAATAATATGCAAATACAATTTATCTAATAATTATATAGACACTCCAATTTTATATTGCTTTTTCTTAGACTTTTTTTCTTTGTTTTATGTTCAATCTATCTTTATCTTTGAATCATTGTATTTCCCATGGAACACATGTAATGAGAACTTTTTTTATACTCAATCTGTCAATATGTGCCTTTTTCTTGGATTGATTAATATGTTCACATTAAATGATAATGTATATATACTTGAAAAGTGTCTTCCATGTAACCTTTTTTTCTCTGTATTTGTTAGTTTTCTTCTCTTCCTCTTTTAGTAGTTTATTTGAATTAGATCAATTATTTTCAATTGTATTAATTTGCTGTTGATTTTTCCACATTTTTTCTGAACTTTCTTTAGAAGTTTTAGTATAGTGTTTAAATACCTACAAGTATTAGCATTGACTTCACAATTAGCCTAATTTAATTTCGATGCCAGATAGAAATAATTATTGCTTTCTCCCATTTTGTGTTACTCCTAATATACATAGTGTCAGAAACTCAGTTTTTAAGCAGTGTGGCTTATGAGTGGATAATTAAGGTAACAAACCAAAATAAAAGGAGCAATGAATCATCTAATCACTTTCTGCAGTGATATAAGAGAGAGTATAGAACCACAGAAAGCACAAAATTCTGTTTCATTTTACCCCATGGAACAGCACAGCAGTTAAAAGGTCAGAAGTATCATCACTTTACAGATGACTCACAGTTAAGGGAGCAATAAAAGAAAGTCTCCAGCAGTTTTATCAACCCTGGACCAAGGGGGCAATAGTGAGGAAGAAGGAATGGAAAGGTACCATGTCAAGTAGATAAATGTATCTTCAGGATTTCCTCCCCTCCTCTCATAATGAAGTTTTTAAAAAGTACTTCTGGCCAGCCTGGTCTACATAGTGAGTTCCAGGTCAGCTGGGGCTACAGGGAGACCCTGTCTCAAAAAGTCCAAAAAAAAAAAAAAAAAGTACTTCCACTAAAGTCCAGAGACAAAGAAATCTAATAATGAATATGCTGGGCAAATGATGAAAACATGTCTAACACTAAAACTGGCCAAGAGAACGACACAGACTGCAGTTCCTTTCAGAGACTGTGATGCCCTGTGATGCCCTGGCTGTGTACCAGTTCTCGTGGGAGGAAACCAGATTTCCCACTTGATAACTGATATGTAAACTCTTCGCAATTAACTATATGAAAAACTTCATACATATTTTTGACTAGGAGCTAGATACCTCATTTTTTTGTACCTAAGCAAGAAATGCAGGATGTCTTTGTGAGGTTGTGACAAAAACTGTAACTGATAGCACACTAAGGTCTATTCTAGAGAACCAGTAAACTTAAGTTTTGTTTTATATTTTAATATGGTCTAGACCATCAATTAAGGGACAGCATAATGTTGGCCAGTACATTAAAACTGACTTGAATTACTTGCAGGTCTTAGGCAGCATGAAGTTAGTCATGATGAACATATAAAAAGATCATTCTAGGGAGCACATAGAGTTTTCTCCCTTTGAAACAAATAATTTACACGGTTAGGATCTCCTAAGCAGGAAAAAGTTTAATAAAGTAGGTAGATTAAGCATTCATGATGCAAGCTCTTCTTCTGGACACTATTGCTCTAAGGTTCCTAGGTCACTTAAAATGATTCAATTTACCCCATCTTTCTGATGGACTGAGAGAGAGAAAACCATTCCAAAAAAACTTTATGAGTAGCATCAGTTCATCAGCCTCACAAATTTGGACTCATTTGGAGTTCAGCATAGCGAGTTCAGAAACCAGTGTCACAGGTTATTGTCTTGTAGATGTCAATGTCAGGTCAGAGGACCCTAATTTCTAAGTCATAATGGCTAGAAATGGAGTCTCTCTGGAATGAATATCTTTCTATCTATCTATCATCTATCTATCTATCTATCATCTATCATCTATCTATCTTCTATCAATCTATCATCATCTATCTATCTATCTATCATCTATCTATCATCTATCCATCTATCTATCATCATCTATCTATCATCTATCTGTCTATTTATCTATCTGTCTATCTATCTACTATCTATCTATCATATATATCTATATATTTAAATACATATATACACATCAGAGAGAGAGATAGACAGAGAGAGAGGGAGGGAGAGAGAGAGAGGAAAATTTGACACTGATGAATTTTAATTTCAATTGAAAGGTCCGATTCTTTAATCAGGAGCTGAGAAAGAGGAATTTGTTCATTCTTAGCTATTCCTATGTGGATTCCATGCTGGACTTATGATAGGGGTAAGAGGGTTAGTCACATCTCAAGTGACAAATGCTATTACTTTCTATAAATAGGGTTTAGAAGGTTTACTTAACCCTCTTTCCATTTATCTTATTGTCTTAAGAACATGTTCAGATTATATATA